>NC_136619.1:17234527-17344527 GCF_933228915.1 Telmatherina bonti | reverse complement strand
TTCATTTTAAGAACTGTTGCTCATTAAAATGGAGCAGAGGTAGAGCTGCTGATTGGGTATTTGCTGGAATTTCCAACAACAGGTAAAAAAGGATCCCAATTAAAAGTCTGAATCCCAAGTTAAGGTAAAACATTAGACAAAGTAGGCTGACTGAAAAGAGTAGTATGAATTCAACTTTTCTTTAAAAGCACGACAAAATTTCTGTTTTCCCACCTCAAGGTAGCAACAAATGCAGCATAACTTAACCTTTAAAAGTTAATGAAGACAAATACTAGCATAAGGATTGTGGATAATTTACTTTTTTATATGCGGTCTATAAAGGTACTTTTTAAAGGAAGTGCTATATTTTGATATTTCTTTATTCATTATAATCATTTTTCATTTTATTTAGTTTTTTTTTCCTACAATTTCTGTATTGCATAAATGAGTTTGTTCAAATTCTGATATGAGACTAAAAAGTAAGGAAAGCCAGTTTTTTTGTGAATTTAGCATTTCAAAAATGATTAAGAAATGTTAGTTTATTAAATTATTCTAATTTTAGCGCAGCAAATATTTCAATTCTCTCTATTTTTTTTTCTTAAATCCACCTTTGCACTTGTCATACTTGTACTTTTGGTGCACGACTTCCAAAGTCTAACTCTGTCAAAAACAAACTTAGTATTCACAGTTAAAACAAAGAGGAATTACAGTGACTGTCCTCTCAGTGAAAAAATGTGGGAATGTGGTGAGACAAATATGAAACAGAGGGGAGAAACAGGGGATAAAGAATGAGGCGGGCGGGGTGTATCAGCAAAGTCTCTCATGCCTCCTGCTCTATGTACATTGCTCATTCATCCCAGTCATACTTCCTCCAATCACAGAGCAGCATTCCTGTATGTGGGGCCTCCTAGCAGCATGGGGCCTCCACATGGCCATGTCAAGTGCCACACGCACTTGCATGAATCAACAACGCTTGCAATAAAACTAACATGGGACTAACAAAGGAGAGCCTAATCAAAAACTGGTTATTCACACAGAAACACACTGATGCATGAGATTGCATCTGCAAAGGGATTGAATAGTATGGAAACAGACTATACACATGTGTAAGTGAGGACAGGAGACAACACACAGGCACAACAGTTTAAAGTTCACGTGGGATCCCCTTTTCCTTAACGCTGCTTCCTAAAGCCAGTCACATGGAGATTATGATGCACAACTGCACGGATCAGGGCTGAGCATTGCACACATTGTCAGAATGATAAATGGCACTGTTATGCGACACTACCTGGTTCATGCTCTGAGGAAGGGCATGATCAGGCTTTACATATCATGCTCACACTGGTGATCTCAGTGAGAACATTTTCTATTAGAGTATGAGCATGGCACGGTTATCTTTCAATATCTGTACGAGAACCGGGGCAAGCATACTCAGTACGAATGCACAAGTAGTTGTTCAAGAGCTTCATAAATCTGTTCATCTGTAGTGTGATGCTAGAAAATATTGGAAATGTTGTGACAAAACTGCAGCTTTGCACTGAATTCCTGCTTTTTCCTCTGCAGCATCCAGCGTGCTCGTTAGTATAACTCCACATATACATACATAACATACTTCAACCGTCATGTGATTTGGCTAACGGTGCAGGTTTGTTTACAATGTAACCGCAGCCAGGTTGATAATGTCACTTTAGCACACACACACAAACAAGCAAAATCATAAAAGCAAACGCTTCCCCGTATGATACACGGATATACTGTCTCTAGAGCATGTTTATTGGTGATTGAGCTCGTTCTCAGCGATGGCTTCTACAGTTTACTGCAACACCGTTTTCAGTGCATCATAATGTTCCATCATGTCATACAAACAGATAAACTATGCACCAAACTTGACTGAGCGAGTAACTGCAACTGTTGGAGGATTATAGAATCATTTGACTGAAAAATCTGAATTTGATTTGATGTCATGACGCCATTTGTAGAGACTGCACCACTGCAATGTTGGTGGGATCACTGGTCATCGTCAAACTGCATGTAAATCTGCACTTAGCACATACAACATTTATATGAGTGAATGCAAATAAGATCAGCATGATTTATCAGATGCTTTTATCTAATGCAACTTAAAAGTAAGGAGAAGTTGAAAGGAGTACAGAGTTGTTTTTTATCCAAATGAGTCTGACAGGCTTTCACTTCATAAGGGCTCATTTTTCAAGAAGAGATCACACAACTGCGCGCTGCTGAGATTAATTCTGGTCAGGTGGGAGAAAAAAAGTTATCTATAAATCAATAACAGCAGTAAATAAATATGTATGTTGATTTATTAGTCATGCAGAGAATTTACTATCTGTGTGCACAAATGATACACCCAAGATTTATATTATTGTGAGAGCACATGTACTGAATTACTTGAAGCAGCATTTGTTGGGAGTTAAAAACACCAGATAGACAATGAGTATTTCATTTGTGTATTGAGTTTGAAATAGAGACTAAAAGTGTACAATTGTGGTCTAGTACAATACACAACCTCTCTAAAGTTGGATTTATATTTAATCTTTCACCATGTGTATTTTCCCCAGCAGGAATATGAACCCACATCATTCTAAAGATGTTTTCTTTTCATCGAAAGGCTATTTTAACACACATATTGCAGTTTTAATTACATTAAACATATAGTGTATTGTGGGTTTCAACTTTCCCGATAACTCAGGCAGCTGTTTTTCTCCATGATTCATGCCCCCCCTTCCCCCAGGCAGCAGTAGTGTGCCCTTCACTACAAAATACCACCCATATGCTTCAATGACAACCTATAGCTCCAATTGGGTAAAAAAAAAAAAAAAAAAAGCAGCTTTTTGTCAGTGGTTGCCATGGTGAATATATGCAATGGTTTTCCATTTCTGATGGTTTTTTTTTTTTTTTTTGAGGTTTCCAGCTCTGGGTAAAGATACTCGGAGTAAATTGAACAAACTCAAAGTAACTGTTCTCGAACAGAAAACACGAGAGTCGCTCAGCTCAGAGTAGATTAACCGGACGTTTCTTTTTAGATTCAGAGTTGGTTGGTTCCTCTTTCTAGAAAAGGTGATGCATGGAGAAGAAAATACCTCCAAGTATCATGAAAATGAGAAACTTTGAGGATCACTAATCTAGACTACTGTAGCTTGTCAACATTCTGGATTTCAACCAACCTCAGCAGCTGCTCATGCAGCAGACAGAAAAAGCCAACTTATCCCGCCTCCATACCTACAACTCACCTGAACTACCACTGACACCAACTAATGACCATCCTGGTGGTTTAACACAATATAACTTCTACATTTGAGATATTCTGTTTTATTATTCCCTTGTTTCCACAATCCTGTGCAAAATTTCCATCCCTAATCTAAGTAGACATAAAATAAAATCCCCACAACACTTTTGATTAACCCCAGAGAGCAAATCATTAGATTTCACATCTGGCATTATCAACCTCAAGGCTTCATCTCATTTAATGCAAATGTGTCTGTTCTTAAGTCTTTTCCCCAGCCGCTTGAACAGGCAAGACACAGGACGCTATAAAAAATCAACATATTCACTCCACAAATATAGAGATGAAACTCAGCCCAGGGCATCTTTAAATAATATGCATCCTAATTTAGCTTGTGCTCTCTGGAGAGAGATCAAGATGCACTCACAAATTGCAATTGACACACCCACACTCACACACAAGCAAACAAGCAAGCATGCAGGGACATTGGGTGCACTCGTATATCTCTGCAAACACACACACACACACACACACACACACACACACACACACACACACACACAGGTAACTCAGTTGTCCTAATATTTAATTAGCTATTCTCAACAGACACAGCCGGCTTGTTTTAAAGCCTCAATCTGTTCATGTATGAGAGGTGCTGAAGGTTTGTAGTAAAGTTTATGCTACAGTAACATCCAGAACATGTGTTGTTAAAACCCTACTTGCGTCATTTACATATTAGTTAAAATAACAACATGAAAGAATAAAATGGGGAGTGCTGATAAAGAGGAGACAGAAATATGAGGATTTTTCTCTATTTTTCAATGTAGCATCTACATAGAATAATAAATCCAAACAACTGGACATACATGAGCTGACTGAGCTGAGGCATCGCCAAAGCATTGGAAGATGATTAGCGACGTACGCAAGTCATTCCACATCCAACGCTCCACAACAGCAATGTTTAATATTCTGCAGAGGCCACCAGGTTTCAAAGCTGTCTCTCTGGTGCAGACACAACAAACTGGAGCTGAACACACACTGAACATTAAAGATGACTGTAGAGTTCAGGAGGAAACAACTCGTCAGGAACAAAACCATGGAGAGCAGCGCCGGCTCCGTCAGGTGAAGTTCCGATGTAAACACCCTCACTTTGATTTTCATGTTAGTCTGTAACGCATTCAGTACGTAATGTGAGGCAGCTTAATGAAGAATAAAAACACCAGAAAACAGAGAAAACAAGGGGCGCCCGAGTGGGAAAGTATGGCAGACGAAGAGTCATTCCCTCCAAACAAATGAATTAAGTCATCAATGTGGAGTGTTTTTGGATCCAGAAAAAAAGACTAAGGAGTCATTGTGGAAGCTGCCAGGCTGTACAGCATGTCATAAGAAGTTGCTTTGAAATGTTGCTTTACAGTTTTACAGACTGCAGGAAAACCACCCAGCCCCCAGCGTGAAGCTAAATGTACATTAACGGGTTAAATTTTCTTCATGTTTACCTGACATAACATTGACATTATTAGCAGCAAATGATTTCATTTGCATTTTGTAACTATTTGTAACATTTTGTAGCACACGCGTTGGGCTGCATTGTGACGAGTTAAGTCACATTCCCTGATTACACGTCACTTTGTTTCATACATAAATGAAGTTTAAAAAGCAATAAGGAGTCTTCATATGATTTTACACATTTAAAGAGTTGTGAAATGAATTAACACATCATAATTGGGATAATCTTTTGATTTCTTTGACAATAATTGTACCATGGAAATGTATTATGACCTCCCTACTCTGCTGCTTTGTTTTTGTTGTAAATCTACAAAAACCATAAACCTTGCAGTCTCCAGCATTCAATGCAATCTAATAAATCATTTCAAGTAGCAATAAAAACACAAATGTCTTTGATATATTCTTTAATAAGGTATGACTTCTTGTTATGGCAAAAGTGTTTTCAGACTTTTTGCTTAAAAGTAATGAGAAACAATATTGCAAGAATACATGAAGGCAGCTAATAAACTAAATATCCTTACCAGTTCATGAAAGTGTTAAAAACAAACAAAAACAACAACCATAAAAAGTCATCATAAGGTTGATGTAAATGGTCATTTGCCTGTTGTTCTTTTTGCAGTGCGATAACTTTTATGTCTAATATAATATTTATATAACAAAATGTAACTCATGAACTTGTCCTCTGTCGACTTTACATCACCGTAATGTTTAACAAAGAGACGAGAGTTTCCACCAAAATCCCAAGTTCCACACCATGGAATACTTCCCAAAACTACCATCACCAACGCTGTCCAAATTTACTTCAGCAACAAACTTTTTCACAAAGTTTCCTCTGGAGAGCCTTTTTAGATCTCTATGAAAGAAAACAGTAGCAAAGTCTAACCAGAGAATACTGGAGGATACAGATTACAGTTTTCACAAAATAAAATACTACAGTCAAAATTTGTGAAATTTCAACAGCAGTATAATAGCAATTTCCAGGTGTTTCCACTGAATGGTGTTTAGCTCATAATACTTATGAGAACTGCTGCTTCAGCCGATAGCCGGGTAGCTTTGTTTCAGCTTGCTGCTGAGGATTCTCCCAAGCCCTTCTTCATTTGGTACGGCTACATGACATTTTTTAATTCCATATCAGTCATTCAGAATGAAATCATTCTGAATAAGCAGTGCTCTCCTACGAGTTTACATGGAAATAACAATTTCGAATTGAGGTTTACATGTGAACATGGCCTTAATTCTACTTTAGATCAGTGGGTTGGGAAGGGTTCTGATTAGACAGGGGGGGGGATGTAAGTACATACTGTACTTACATCTACGTCTTTGTGGTTATAACATGAAAACTACAAAATAAGTACCAGTTTTGCCATTATTTTGATTAGCTCCAGCTCGACACGAGCATGCACTTTTTTCCAGCAGCTGAGAAGGGTTTTCGCCTTTGCGCTATTCAACATTGACACATGAAAAACCAACTCATGAGAGCATAAAAACATTTTAGCAATATTTGAGCTGTTATTCAATATTTAGATGTTTCCATCGCCAGTTTTTATTATCATATTAAGGTTTTGTTGCAATTCAGGGGGTAATGGAAATGCAGCTATGTATTTTTATGTGCTAAACCTGAATATATCAATCCCTCTTTTATCTCTCGCAAAATATAAAACTTTCCCTCAAAGGATTTGTCACAAAGGGGTATCTTTTATGAAATTTGACAAAAAGCTAAAAATAAGATATTAAATAATGCACTGGTTTTGATGTGCACAGACTTCAAGGGTAAGAGAGAATCTTTTGAGGAAATGTCTTCATTTGAAAAGCTTTATTTTAGCACTAAACAAGTTTATTATTGTTCAATTTTATTAATGTAACATTGAGTTTACAGAGCAACATGACTTCTACACATCCTCAGTTTGACTACATATGTACATTACATCAAGTAATCGCTTCATAGGGCTTCACAAAACACTGAGTTTTGTACATTTTTACCTTTAAAAGGTGTTTCAGTCTTCTCAGCTACGTCCAAAATCCATCCTCACCAGTAAATAAACTCAGTTTTTCAAACTTTATCCTGGATTCTGCTGCTCATCTATACACAGTTGCATTTAGTATAAATCGCAACAGATAACAGAATGTTTGTTGTGTTATTTTTCCCACCCTCTCACAAAAAGCAAAGCCCCGCTGTGAATAACAAATCCCAAGGACAACACAGCATGCATGCATGCTGCTTGTGCTTTCCTCCATGGCTGAGAAAACTGAAAGAAGATAGAAGGCAGGAATGGCCACTGCTTGCTAAAGCCGCTAGATGTGCAACCAAGTGCCTAAAAACGGTAGATATGAAGAGTCACTATGAAAAGAAGCTGAGTTAGGAGTATATGAACATATGAGGTAATTAGCAGCAGTTATAAAATACAAATTACCTCTGAGCTGATGATCATTGTGATGGTAAGTATCTCGTTTCTCCTCTTTCCTTACCCGACCATCCTAAAGTTCACCCCCCTTCTGTCTGTTCCAGTTTTGTACAAAAAAAAAAAAAAAAAAAAAGAGTACTTTGAAATCACCATGGGATCCCTCTATGCCTGGACTGAAGGACCATCATAACTGTTTCCCTCTTAAAAAGCCCCCAATTCAGAGGCTATTACATGGTTCATGCCAGAACTGCATCCCTTTTTACTGTAAAGGTAACGTATAATGACAGAGTAAAAGCTGAGGAGAGTCGCCCACTCTGGGAAATGATCCATCAGTCAGTGAGCGGGATGAGAACTGGATATATTTCTGCTGTTTAATCTGTGAACTCAGTCACTTGGGCTTTACATGCAAGCTTTCATACAACATATTGCATGTCATTCACACTGATTTCCTGGATTCCCTCCTACATTAAACACTCCTTTCCTCACATACCTATTAAGAATAAGCAGATTTAGGAAGAGAAGGTAGTGGGAGAGAGATGAACACATAGTACATCTGAGTTTGAGCAAGGCATTTCACACTCTGCTGCTCCTGTGGAATTGCAGGGAGCGCTTGTTGCACCATGCGTTTCCCAGCTATTTTAATTCATGCTATTTAAGCCAGAAAACATAGAAATGCATTACAAGCTGAGCCAGAAGAAAAAGATAAACCAAAGGAAATATTTAATAGTTTATAAGACTTGGTGTATGGCAAAGTTGTGTTTTCATGTGTATGTGTGTGTGTGTGTGTGTGTGTGTGTGTGTGTGTGTGCTTTTGCTGCACTTATATATTTCAAGGGTATGTAAAAAACTCTAAAGGTATTATAATAATCACATTATTTTTTACTAATAAAAGCAGGTAAAGTGTTTCTTATTATTATTTACTTACTGCACTCTGGAACTTTTGTTTTTGTTTTCATTTGATTATGTCGTGTTAAATGAAGCTGAAACATTCTCATTTGAGCTTTAGAATAGATTAAGTAAGTTCTTTGTGTGCGTAGTAATAGTCCTTGCCTTCATATCTGTCCCACCAGCACCCTGTTCTAGAATCACCCACAGCCCCCACTCATCAGTTCCCACCACCACCGATACCCACCACATCTATTCATGCTCCACTGTTGGAGCAGAATAAACCACACCGAATGGAGGAAACCCATGTTATTCAGTGACCTTGATGACAACACAAAGCAGTTATATAATACCTGATAATTATTATTCTCATTTGCTAATAAAATTTATTAAATCATTGGAGCTTAGAATGGGAAAAAAACATTTTAGGTTTATTGTAAATGTGGTTTAAAATAAATAAAAAGGTGTTCGGATACGATTTAAAAGTAAAACTGACCAGTAAATGTACCCATATAAACAAAGCAAGATCCTCTTCAGTTTTATCAACTTTCACACCAATCAGCTTTTGCTTGCAAGAGATTTCATCATGTGGCTGTAAATGCCTCGCAGGTGGAACTTGCTCATGTGTGGGGTACATCTTGAGGGAAGTAATTCTTTATTCTGACTCTGCTGGAGTCTGCAGGTCATGGTAATCTAACTAAATAAATTGTATCCTTTGACCTTCCACTGCTGTACCATATGGAGCTCAAGGAGGCAAACCTCTAGTCACCTCTTCTTTTACAGCCTTCATAAGCATAATTGTAGAATGAATAATGGAACACATGAGTTAGAAATGCTGTTTTGCAGAGTAAGGCGAGATGTCGCACGTGAACTTTATATTTGACTCTTTCACTGCCAGAATAATTCTTGCTTTGCTTTATTGCTTATTACTAGTGACAAAACCCACTGTGAGACACAAAAGTACCAACAAGTTGTGTCTTAGGAACCAAGAAAAGGACAAAACTATAAAACGACTGCTTGTTTCCATGACACAAGATCATGGAAAAGATGTTTCTGGTTTCATCACTGGTAGATAAATACCAGTCTGTTAGTCAGTGTATTACAATTAATGAAGATGTCAATACCAGCCAAAGTTTCCCAAAGGTTCTTTGCTTTTCATCATATATCTCTGAAACCACAATAAAGGAATTACAGCCTCAGTTAGCAGATAAAAAGCAAACTGCACTCCCTCCTGTGGGTCTTAAATTAAAAGTTTCCTGAAAACAAACACTTCTCAGGTCCCCCCTAGTCATACCACGGTATTCTGTATCCTGCAGAGTATTTAAATGTTTAAACTGCGCTGATAATCTGCGCAGCTCTTTTATCATGTAAATCATAATGTCTACCAGACTTTCCTCCCCAGCCTGCCTTTCACTTATCTAGAGCTAACGACAAACTAATCTGCTGCAATGCATCATTTACTCTCAGCTACAAAAAAAAAAGAAAAAAAAAAAAAAAAAAAAGTCACGTTTCTTTGCAAGAAGATCAGGGTCGTGCTCTGATAAGTGATGCACTTACGGTGGCATTACGGTCCCTTACAGCTTATCACACAACTTTTAAGTGCAGGAGGCTGAATTCTAATTAACTGTGCACACATTCATTCCAAAGAGAAATTGTTCTTTGCTGCCAAGCATTTATTTAAAAAAGAAAAAAATGGCATGAGACTGGACAGCACATGTCTCCACTGTGAGCCTTATTCCCTGGTTTGGATCCCAAACTTTGAGCCAACCCTGTGGCAACATTTCAAGGCTGCCCCTCATGGGGCAATGTGTTGCAACTTCACAATGCAAACGTCTCCCAGTCAAGTAAGAATACACACCCCACACACACACACACACACACACACACACACACACACACACACACACACATAACAGACACCACAGAGGCCACGTGAAGTGAAGACAGAATATTGAGGAGACACAGCGCAAAGCGTGCAAGGTGCAAATCCACGCAGTAGCTCTCCCATGTGTTATCACAGTCCCACTTATGTGCTGAGTAACTGCACTTCTGTGTATATTAAAGAAGTCTGCTCCTTAACACATGCACCCAGAGAAAAAAACACAGATTATCAAAGTGATTAATATCATTATAATGATCGTTTTTGTTACCTTGGTTGGATGCACCACAAAACAGCGAAAGAAGACAGAACAGCCAAATTGGACTCTCCACCGCCATGTACAGCCTTTGATTTCCACCAGTGGGGTAGCAGCGTGCGTCTATACAACCAGCTACAGCGACATGCACACGTTGGAATCCGCTTTTGTCTCCTCCGGTGCGTAAAGGGCTCCGTGTGAATGTTCCCCTCTCTGCCCAACAGTCCGCTGGCCTCCCGGACAAAACGCTGCCTTTAGTCGGGGGAGAGCCGTCGTGTCTCTCGGCGCTTCAACGCCATGTTCCGAGCGAATGTTAAGTGTGTGTTGCTGCTGATCTGCACACACACACACATGCGTACACTCGCATGGCCGCACACATGCGCGCACATTTTTGCGCACACGCCCGTTCACCAGACACTGGCTGGCTACTCGTCGCTGGAGTCCTGAGAAGCTGTCGGTGATTTTAACACCCCCCCTCTCTCTCTCTCTCTCTCTCTCTCCCCCCTTTGTTGCTTTCCTCTCACTCTCTGAGGATCCCTTCACATTAAACACACTGCTGGGTGGAAGGCTTTTGTGCATTTGTCCACAAAAAAAAAAAAGAAAAAAAGAAAGTATTTCACTCCAGGCGCCCTCTCTCTCTCTCTCTCTCTCTCTCTCTCTCTCTCTCTCTCTCTCTCTCTCTCTCTCTCTTTCTTGTCTGTCTGGAGTGACGGAACCTTTATAAGGATTCAGTGTCTGCAAATGGAAAATGAAGTGTGGATGAAGACCTGAGTAAAGTGTCTGTGAAGACTACTAATTCGTTGCCCTGACTGAACCCAAAGCTGGGAAGGCTGCTGATGTTTAGGACCATTAATGCGGCTACACATCCCATCCAGACATGATCTTAGACACGCAATCATTCATTAGATTTACTCCGTTCTGTACGTCTTGCTCTGTTGTTAATGGTTTATGTGTGACAAAGCAGGTCTGATTTAAATAAAAGGGGGAGGTTGCACAATGAGGTGGGCTGGGGGGGAGGAGTTGGAGGTTTGTGGGTGTTGTGCATCCCAATCAATCAACCATCTCACCCCCCCAGTGAGGGACCCACTGACTTTTGCATGTACACATGGCATGAGCCAGCTGGAGCCCAGCCTTCCTAGTGCAGACAAAGACTCGCCTCCTGCAGCGCTCTCAGCATCACTGATACCAGCAGTATCCCCACATTCACCAGCTTACAGAGATGCGCAGGGGAGGTAGAACACAACACGAGCTTTAACCTGTCAGATAAGACTGTTAGGAAGCAGCTCACATGCACAGCAGAGCTGCTGCTTGTTATGCTGAAATGCATATTCTGCTCCCCCCCCCCCCCCCCCCCCCCCCCCCCCCCCCCACACACACACACACACACACACACACTTTGTCATGCATTTAATGTGGCATCTATTTGGAAATTTCTTGTTGAGAACAAATGAAAGTTCGCTGACTGTTGTTTTTGGGTCATCTGGGTGCCATAATTTCTGCTTTTAAAAGCAGGGTTTTATTTCTTTTTAATGCATAGATGGCTTTGCCACAAGAGAACGCTTTATGTTGCTTGAGACTGTGAGGAAGAACAATCACTCATAGCACACTGTAATGAAAGCATGGTCGTTGGTAATAATATCTTGTTCCATCAGAATTCTGGCCTCAGCACATTCATTTAATACTGATGGGAGATTGATTTGAGCCGATGAAATGAAATGGAATGGATGCATTTCCCAGGTGTCTGATTAAAGCAAATGTCTAGACCATTGGATTATTTGATTGCATTGGGAAACTAATAGCCTCGTGCACTGCTGTGTCCTCTGCAATTGTGGTCAAATGCAGCTTCAATGCTTCTCATTTTTCCTTCCAAGCTGCTGTAAAATAATGAACACCAACAATCAGCTGCTCACAAATTTGGACTTTTGGCTGAGTGCCTCCATCTGTTACCCAGTCTATATGGGTTTCACTGCAGTTGCTCCATAGGAAGTTGTAGTAAATAAAAGCACCTTTGCAGAGCAGTATGTGATTATGCAGGTTTATGTAGGAACAACAGCCTCTGAGGCAAAAAGTGGAACAACTTACAGTCTGTCAGGTCTGATGGATGGAATGACCTGCACCAAGTTATGTTTTTAATTACATGTAATCTGATGCTCATAAAACCACAACTTGAATGAATGTGCAGCAGCAACGGTTAAAGCCTTCAACAAACATGGCAGGTCCACATTCTCTGCTCGACCTCTGAAGCTGTTTGCCCCCTTGATGTACAACTGCTCTTTCATTAATATAAATAACAGTTTTGTGCGAGATGATGATCACAGAATAATGTCCCAGCGTGCATGGTTTTAGGTTTTATCATGTGAAAGAAGAAGAACACATATGAACCACACAGGTCAGCTGCTGAGAAGTTTTACACACATTTGATGTCCTGCCCCCTGAGACCAATTAGCATAGTAAACTTGTCTGGCTTCAATTAGACAGAAAGAGTTTCAGTAGTTTGCTGTGAGCAGAAAGAGGAAAGTTAGGCCTAGTTTTTCTTTGAACACAAAATATTATTTTTCTACTACAGAGAAAACTGTAATTGGTTGTTGAGGATGTGTGTGTGTGTGTGTGTGTGTGTGTGTGTGTGTGTGTGTGTGTGTGTGTGTGTGTGTGTACGGTTCGCTCCTGATTTGTGGTTTTGTATTCAGTGTTTGAAACTTTTTAGTGTTTTTTATATAAATTTAGATGAAATGAAAATTCTTTATTAATGTCAGAGGGAAACATTGCAATATATATATATATATATATATATATATATATATTTATTTATTTTTATTTATTTATTTATTTTTTTGTAAATGATAATAATTAATCAGAAGAATCAGTTGCCGTGTGATGGCTGCAGTCAAGGAACGATCTCTGTTACCTTTCTGTCCTGCATCAGACTTGACGAAGCCTTGCATGAAAACACTATGTTGTTTCTTCTCTGTGTTGTTCCCCCCAACCCTGTGTGTCAAGGCCCACCTTCAGGTATTAGATGTTCCTAGTGTAACACTTAATTCCCATTAAATGGACATGTGACCAGCTCTACAGAACTCTGCTGACTCCTTACGTTACTCAGACGTATTGCAGCAGGGAAACACTGAACGTCTGTAGAACAATGAGCTTTGAAGACATAAGATATGGATCCCTGGTGTAGTAGATGTGAAGAATTCTGCAATATATTTATCAACCTGTGCAGTACTCTTCTGTGGACATTCAGCTTCAGTGGCTCCACTTATCCCCAACACAGAACCAACCTCCTGGATCTGTCTGGCTGTGAATCTGCTGCCCCATGGCTGCAAAGCTGATTGTACTTTCCACAACAGAGTTGTACAAGATATGCAACATCATGGTGCACACATTGAACTTAAATTTTTCACTGAACTGAACTGAACCCACTGACGAACATGTTCAGCTCATTACCTCTGTCTGGACTTTAATCAGTCGTATCCCCCTTTAGCTTGAACCTGGTTGTCTTTTTCATTCCTTCTGACCACACACCCCTTTCACTGTTCTGCTGGAGCTGACGTTCTATCCTCTCTCTGCTGTCCTCCTTGCATTTGTTTATTTTTGTTTTACAGCTGTAGGTTGTCTTTGTGTTGTTACCATTAAATTCATTTCTCCCTTCCTACAGGTTGTTTTTTTTTATGTTCAGCAGTAGGTGGAGGTAAGAAGAACCAGATTATAGTCGGATCTCCCTAAAGGATGCAGACCAAAGGAGCTTGGGGCATTTTTAACATGTGCATCTCTCTGATGGAATGTTTGAAATATTGCAGAGAGGGAGACATTGTTAAAGTCTTCATAGATTGCAATGAATGTGTTCAGATGCCGTGTTTGTAGCATAGCAACGATGGAGCTGATGACATCATGGGGCTGCGTCTGCAGTGGTACCAGGTATGATGTACTGTAATCTGCTAAGAGTATAATTACAGGTAAACTGTCTGGGTTAAAATATGGATGACTGAACTCACTTCAAAGTGCATATTGAAAATATTTTGATCACATAAATATGAAATGCAATCTACCGTTACAGTTTTGTAAATAATTCATTTGCATATTGATATTTGTTTTCTTCCTTACCAGTTTTGCTGTGCAGCAGAAGAAAACGGTACAGCCATGCAGGTTTTGTTGTACACAGGTAATTGTTAAAGAATTAAGGATGGGTGTGATAAAAAAAAAAGAGCAAAAGCAATGGGTTGATTAAAATATATATAATAAATGCCAAATATTATAATGTACTTGCATACTTTCTTTGCATTATATATCAGCTCAGCGTATTTAACATTTAACTCTTTACTGCTGTTTAAATATTAAACAGCATTAAACAGTGTTAAAATTACATAAAAAACCTTGAACACAACCAAATTAAGAAAACAATTTAATTTCAATAATGAAATGATGATGAACAATGTGGATTTTTTGTTTTGTTTTTATTTTCTTGTATATGTGCCACATATTGACTGTCCCTTGATAATTAACCAATAATACAGGCATCATTTATAGAGAGTAGATTGTACAGACCCTTATCTCATGAAAGAGTAACTAATTTGTTGTAAATGTAAATCAGACAAGTACTTTTTTAAGGAATACGATATTAAGGGAAAAAGATATTATTTCATTTGAAGGTTAATTGGCATGTTTATTATGTGATTATGACATGTAGAAGCATGATGCATGTAAAAATCAGTCAGTGTATTGAATAAACTATTTGCTTTTTTGGCCTTTTTTTATATTTACTTTGGATCATGTTTGGTTTTATTTAAGTGTAGTAGTTAGAAAATAGAACTTAAACATTCCCCCTGTTACTCTTATCATTCTCGATAGAGGTTGTGCTGTTATTGATAATTATATATACACTTCTCAGTAATCAATGGAAAAACTTTTTTCTGGCTTTAACATCACTTCTTATAATTATTGACAAGTTTTGCACATTTCTTCACTGGTGTTTTTGACCATTCATCCTTTGCAAAGAACTCCAGGTATTGGAGTTTGGAAGGTATCCTTGCTATTCTGCTAATCTTTAGTTCCCTCCACAGATTCTCTGTCAGGTTCAAGTCAGGACTTGGAATTGTAATACTTTGGTTGGCTAATCATTCCTTCACTACTTTTGTGATGCGCTTTTGGTCATCGTCATGCTGAAATGTCCAGTTCTCTCCAAGGCTTAATTTTTCCACTACTATGCAGACTGTCAGATGTAGTTGTTGAGAATCATGATGTCGTACCTGTACTCAGTTTTCATGGCGCCATCTACTTTGATTAGGGTCCCCGGCTCAGCAGCTCAGTGGCTTTAAAACACCACAGAGCATTATCTTCATGACACCATGCTGAGCATGGGGATGGTGTTCTTGGGCTCGAATGATTCTCCTCTCTGACACCAAATGAAGACTTCATGTGGTCAGATAATTCATTCAATCAATAAAGTTTTATTTTTAAAGCACTTTTTGTTTTTCTTTCATCTGTCCACAAAACAGGTATCTTCTTTGTCCGGATGAGATTATAACCTTTATGAACCCAGCAGTATGCAGTGTCCACTGGACTGTTTGTTTGTAATATCTTTATTAATTGTGCGTTGGTCTGTTTGGCTTGAGATGTTGCTGGCAGCATGAATCCGATTCCTCAAGATGTTTTTGGCAGTGATCCTTTTTCACCTCTCGCAGCATCAGCCAATGCAGGTGTTACTTTTAACCTCCTATCTACGTGCTCTGACTTTTTCAACAGTATGGAAATTATATTTAATAATACTTTGAAATGTTGCTACAGGAATGCGAAGACATTTAGATATGGCCTTGTAGTTCTAAGTTGTGAGCAGCCACAATGAACATCACAGGTCCTCACTAAGCTCTTTTCTTTTTCACTTGCCACAAACCAGTTGCAGAAAACTGCTGCTTTCAACTGCTGAGTTGATAAAAACAGTTGTTACAAATAAATCTATGTAACTGGAATGTTTCAGGAAAGAGTGGAGTATTTAGATTGGCATAGAACCTTGAATTTTCCCACAGACTTTGACTGTGACAATTTAAGATGGATATAAATAATTATGGAACCTGTATTTTTAATAAAAATCTAAGTCAAGCATAAATTTTTTCACTGAACTCAACAACACACTAGTATCATATTGTGATACAAATTTATCTCCTTTGCAGTCAGATGAAACATGTTGGTCTATTTAAAATTCAACTTAAAGTTTTAAATCATCAAAGGTATGAAGAATTCTGCAACACTGAAATAAAACCAGTTATAACATTGTTATGGATTAATTGTATATCTACATAAAGTATCACAGTGCTTTTGCTGTCAGGTGTGCTTGTGTCAGTGCCACAAGGAGGCTCAAGTTTGTGCTGTTTGTGTATTTAAATGCTGAGTACAGTTGCCTCCAAGGTGTCTGTCTGTCATTTTCTTCAAGGTCAGACACATCAAACTGCATCTGACAGCAGCGCGCCTCCTGAACTGGAAGGAAAAGACCTTTGAGTGAATGAAAGACATGGAGAACAGTGCCCCCACGTGGAGATGTTGGGGAATTACGTAGTGATGCCGCAGACATTTCATTCATGTCAAAAGTACAAAGAGACCAAAAGTGGTTTGAATGTTGGAGACAGTGAAACACATACTTCCTACAGTCTGAATGCAGATCTGCATTTCAATGCAAGTTCCTCTCATGTGTTTCCTTCTTCTCGCTTTTATTCACAAAGACCACATTTTCTGTTGTGCAAAAGAAATTATACATGTCTTTCATTTCAAGCTGGGTTTAATCAGCAACTGTGAAATGTTTAGTGAACAAACACTGTATGTTACAGTCCATGGTTCATGTTTGGACATGCAAATGAGTTTGGTATATGATTGCCTTACCACAATGTTATTTTGTCTCTGTTTGGTGAATGGGGTACCGCATGCTTGGACAGCAAGACAGTGTTTCCATAGAAACTAAGAAAACAGCGGCACATGAGCTTAGAGGTTGTTTTTTTTTTCTTTAATTGGAGGACACTGGCTCTGGGGGGCAGTTGCATAGAGCTGCAACAAACAGGAGCAATAAGCCAAACACAACAAAAACTGACTTCTGGAAATCCATGTGCATTTACATGCCCGATAAAGACAACCTATGCCTTCAAGCTTTTAATACAATAAATGTGAGAACATGAAGGTGTGTGTGTGTGCTGAAGACAAAGTATATTAAAGAATATTAGCTGACATTTCTTTCAGTGACAAGGTGAGTTAAGATTATTAATCATCATATGCAGATTGAGAACGTGGCACCGTCTCCCTGGTGTTTAGGACCATGATACAAACATGCTCATTTATCCTTCATTTTCTCTCTTCATTTTGTTGTTCTTTACTATTCCTGAACTTTTAATATGTGTATTATATGACAAAATGCACAGAGAATAGCCAGAAATATTCTTTGTTGTTTAAAGGTCCTGTTATCAACGCATGTGAAGGGAAATTTGTACTCTTCCTCTCATCTCTGCAAACTGAAAAACTGTTGTATCACTGGATTGAGTAAGAGGTGAGCTATGTTGACACAGACTAGGAGGACTGTTACACCCTGAAAGAGGCAGTCCTTGCGTTGATAAGCTCAGTTGCAGCCTTGTTTGGTGTTAACACAAGAAAGGAAGAACAAATGAATAGAAAAAAGACAGAAGCAAGACAGAGACCACTTACATTCTGTAGAGTTTTTTGTGTAAAGGTTCAAACCAGCCCTAAAACAACCTGTCAAAGGGTGACAGAAAATACTTCAGAAAACTATAAATGAAGTGAGGAGGGTAGGATGAAGGGGGCGTCAGGAGTCAGAGCATGAGATAAAAGGCAAGAAAAGAGACAGCTTTTCTTTTCAATGGCTTGAGTTTGACATGAAACTATACTTCATAGGCAAGTAATTTCATTTATCTGGTAATATTCTGAAGATATTTGTTGCTGTCATTTCAAAGGCATCATTAAGATGCACTTTATCTAGCAAGGCTTACTGCTGTTTCAGACTTCTACCTTAATTTGTTTAAAAAAAACACCAATGAAATGAAATGTACACTTAGTTATTCAGTCTAATGTTACAGCGCATTCATAGGCTTACTTTGCTTCATCAGTAGGTGAATGACTTGACACCAGTAGGAGACAAATGAATTATAAATAGTGCCAACAAATTCCAAAATAAGATGCATGAAAATCAGAACTGAATTTCAAGACACGGCAGAAGAAGCAGAAAAGGGATGGATGGATGATTTTCATCTTATTTAAGTGATATATTTTCCCTTAATTTTATGACTTGTGAATAGTTTTTTATTTTTTTATTTTTTGGTAACTTGCAAAACAGTTAAATAGGAATTTAGAAAAAAATATTAGACATTTTGTATGTACTATACAATGTAAATATACTTGGGAAGATTGTTTCATCCAACAGCATGTTTGTGTGCAGCCTTGCATGCAAGAGAATCTACTATTCCCTATGCAGATAATTGTTCTCAATGTACACAAAGTTTGACTTTTTACTTGGTGAACATTTTCTAGCCAGCTGGTAACAATCTCACTGCATTTTATGGCCAATTAACTAACTAACTAACTAACTAACTAACTAACTAACTAACTAACTAACTAACTAACTAACTAACTAACTAACTAACTGTAATTTCACGAGTGCTGTTTATACTTCCTCCGGCTGTAGCTCAGGAGGAAGAGCAGTTGTCCTTCAACTGGTAAGTTGAGGGATCGATTCCAGGCTTCCTCTGAAATGCCGAAGTGTCCTAGGGCAAGACACTGAACCCCAAACTGCCCCCCGATGTGCCTATTGGGGTATGAGTGTGTTGAGTGAGTGTGTGTGCGCGAATGGGTGAATGTGACAAGTAGTGTAAAGCGCTTTGAGTGGTCTGTATGACTAGAAAAGCGCTATAGAAGTACAAGTCCATTTACCATACTTTGAACATACACCAACATCACTCATTTGTGAATTCTACATCACTAAACTGTTTCTACAAGAGTACATAAAGTCATGCGTCATTCATTCATTACCCCTGCCAAGTGCTTTTCTAGTTGAAGTCATTCTCTCACTTGTTCGGGTTTGTTTAAGTGCAGTGTTTACCACTGCCACTAGATGGCAGTATAACCCACAGCAGTGAACAACTTCCATACAAATCTGACTTAGAGTCAATATATCTCTAAATGCCCTCTTTTGCAGTGAACCCTGAATTCTCTAGTGCCATGAAATTTATGTAAGAAATAAACTTCTTCAGCGCTACACACAGAACGTGATGGATGATTCATTGTGACCAAGGAAGAGAATACCACCTTATAAACACATACTTTATTAAACTTCGATATACTGTAATATTACAATGGTCCAGAGCAATTTCCTTAAAACACAACATCACGGGAGGGAAGATGGGAGGGAGGGAGGGAAGCAAGAAAAGCGAAAAGAACAAAATTTCTGTCAATGTTAGATGATATATTTAGAAAAATGCCAGAACTCAGGCCGACGCGGTCCAGATTGTTTTTATAATCTCCCCGTTCAGCACCACGGACAGGGAACTAAACCGTGATTGGGTCAACAATACAACGTCAAGGATTAGAGTAATCCTCCGATTGGCCTAAATCAAAGTGACAGCAGGCTGACGCGCGGTGATTGGTCGACTGGGCTAAAATCTCCAGAATTTATTACTGCACGAATACAGCGCAGAAGAAAGTGTAGTTATAGTCGTAGAGTTCACCTGGAGATACTTAGCTGGTTGTCATTCACTGAGAGTTAAACAAGCAGGTGAAGTTTCTGCGGGCGAGCACCTTACACAGAGGAGCTGCTGCTCTCTGGAGGAGGTAAGAAGATTAAGTTTCCTGTGGAAGCCGTAATTCCCTGCTATGATAGCCGGCTCTCATAGCAATGCAACTTTATCTTCCATTGCTAGATACAATTTGCATGTGATTGTCACATGTGTGTCCAGTAACTATTTGCTAATGGTCGATTAAACCCGAAAGAATGTCTCGTTGAAACGTTACCAGAAGCATCAAGTCAAGGCTGGAGGTGTCGCATATTAAATCCCCCAGCAAAACGGCGACAGTGACTGAGAACACCTGCTGTTAACCTCTATCTTATAGCACCATATGCCAGCTTTTACTAAATTTACTCTATTCCTCGTTCATTTAAGTAAAAGAAATCGCTAATAGCCGACTGCTGCCTTCACTAACCTGAAGATTCTCCTTGATTGACAGGCAATAAGTTTATACTGAGGAGTATATCTGGACTGCATCTACACTGAATCTACATGGCCGGTCAGCTATTAAACAATCAAAGAACAAAAGTTTTCTGAAAGTCAAAAACATACAGATGTTACCTTTCTAACTAGCCATTAACTGATGTTTTTGCAGAGCCCAATTTCCCCCCACTGCCTGGATTCGTTCCCCTAAAGCCATGTTTCTATCAGGACTTTGAAGAGATCCCTGAACAGCACCGCAGCATGTGCAAGAAAATGTACCACCTGTGGATGTGTGAGTGTGTTCATGTGCTAATGTTGACTTGCCAGAACATTGCATCATTAGAATCATTCATACTAGGTTTATATTGAGTTTTCTTTAAAAACAAACAAAAAAGCACAACTGAATTTTTTGTTGTGAATTCAACTTTTTTTTTTGTCAGCTGTGATCAGCTTGTGAAGAAGTTTTTGTAAAAACAGAATTAGAAATAGAACCTTTTCAGTCCAGAAACAGTTTCACCAGCTCTGCTAGCATTGACTGGATGGCTGTGGTTGGAGCAGAAAAGGGTAATACTAAAATTAGATTAAAGATCTTTGGTAGAATTATTATAACACTGCAAACACACAGCACATTGCTGCTCTCATATGGAAGCTCTATCCTTTGTGTGAAGCCATAGAAAGCGTATTGGTCCGTCACAAAGAGAAGCAAGAAGAAGTTCATGGAGGCTGAGCTTGGAAGTCTGCTGGTAATTATACATGGCAACAAGCCAGTTAGCCGTTAAAAACCATGGAAATAGAGATGAAAAAATGTGGATGTTAAGTTACTGTAAAACTCTAAAGTGCTGCATTGTTGCACATTCAAACGTTTGGTCACACTTTCACATTAGATTAAAGTTTTGACAAACCTTTGACTGGTACTGTATTTTCTATAAGGAATAAAATAAGTGTCTCTCTTCAGAACTACCTTTACCTTAGTTGATCTTTTCTTCCTCTTTGCAGGTGTCTTCTAAAAAACAATAAACAAAAAACATAAAGGTATTAAAAGTTCAAGTCGGCTCAGTTGTGCATGCATTCACTATTGTGGAAACGTTCTGTATTTTTCTCAGATACATGTTTGCATGTGCAGGTGTGACATGTACCTCAAGATTTCATTTTTATATTTCTTTATTTTCTTTTTTTAAACTTTTGAAGACAATCTATCTTTCATTTGTTTCTCTCTTTGTTGTGTTATTGCATATTCATTTAATTTTATTTAACATTAGTGATTTGGGTGAATGACAAAGCCCATATAACACATATGGTTGTTTAAGCTAAAAGGATGAACACAATGTTGTCAGTTGTATCATAAGAGCTAGGTATCATCATGTCCATGTTCATTTTCTTTTCTTCAATTTCAAACCTTTTCTTTTGCATGGAGATAAATAAATGTCTGTTTTTGCTACTGTCACAGTGAATGGTGCAACACTTGCTGTAAACCTCATTGGCTGCTTTGCTTGGATGTTCGGCGGAGGTGGAGTGACCAACTTTGGACTGGCTCTCATCTGGCTCCTTATGTTCACTCCCTGCTCCTATGTCTGCTGGTTCAGGCCCATCTACAAGGCTTTCAAGTAAGTTAACTATAAAGTTCTAATTTGCAAAGCTTTGAACAAAATTGTGGCTTTAGCAGATGATGAAGTTGTAGTCATTTAAATATTATTTTAAAAGCTTTCAGGAATGACTTGTTTTAAATAGACACATCTGCTCAAAATTGAAAGAAATGTCAGTATTAGACGGTAAATTAACTTTGTGAATGCACAAAAGCCAAATATCAGGGCATGAAGGCCATCAAATATATGTATGTAAATGCATATGGTATAACATTGGTGTCAGAAATGTATCAAACTTTCTTACCTCAGCACAGTTCAGCACGACAGTCGCGCTCTTCTCAGAATTTTTTTTTAGATAAACGGCTGCTCTGTGTGTTACATTTAACTCCTTTTTGGTCCAGTGTTGCTTTGTGTCATTTAACAGTGTGCTGTAAGCGATACTCTGGCAGTTTATATGAGGCAGAATTAAACCGACCACTCGTCATAAAACCGTAAACGACAGAAAAATCGCACAGAGCAAAAATGATGTGCCTCTCGGGGCGTCACGGCTGCTATGACCGTGAGGCATATCATTTTTCAACGGGCACACAGCCAAAGAGAGGGCTGCCTTGAAATCGCTGACCCGTGCAGTAATTTATTAAAACATGCAAACATAAATGGAAATACATTTATTGACTTTTTATTATTATTCTTTCTTGAGAATCAATATTTAGTTTGACAATCTTTATTCTTGAGCACAGCCGAACTCTCTTTGGTTTAGTAACTTTCAGAAAAAACGGCAGATTTGCAAAACTTTTAAATTTCTTCTGTGGATGCTTTTGCTCTGTTCTCTGTCAGGATGATCCCTCACTGTGTTGTTAATGATGAGATCCTGACTCTGAGGAGGATTCAATAAGACCTGTTCCATTATTTTCAGGCCATTACTAGTGTCAAATGGCATACCTTTGCCCTCCCTTCCGTAAGGATTATTTCTTGACAGCAACTCTTCCATTAGGACCATTTCTGATGAGCCTTTGGTGAATCAGTTTTCTCAGATCTCAGATACACACTGCTCATCATGCTGAGTAATGCCAAGTTTTCAGTTAATGACTCTTTGAGCTTTACCCTCTTCATACAATAATAAAACCACATTATCGTCAAACTTTTTTTTAAATATGTTTTTGTTAATCCAACTAAAGAAATCTATATTTGTATCAGGCTGACAGTAATAAAATATTCTGAACTGTGTTGTCTGTTATTTTTAACAACGGTCTTACTTTATGCTTGCATGAGTGAAATGACGAAGCTAAATTTAACAAAAAAAAACTGCATTCTTATTACAAGAAAAGTGTGTAATTACTTTAAAAAGCCTTGAGAAGCACTGCTCAAGACCTCTTTTAACAATGACTAGAATATTTAATTAATGTTAAAAAGGTTTTCTTGCACCTGTCCAGGAACAAACTCTGACTATCCATCTATCTATCTATCTATCTATCTATCTATCTATCTATCTATCTATCTATCTATCTATCTATCTATCTATCCATCCATCCATCCATCCATCCATCCATCCATCCATCCATCCATCCATCCATCCATCCATGAAATATATGAATATATATTTGTTTAGCCAGTCTAAGTATTAACTGCTATTCTGTGCTTTTCTTAGAACTGACAGCTCCTTCAACTTCATGCTGTTCTTCTTTGTGTTCATGGCCCAAGTTGGCATCAGCATAATCCAGAGCATAGGAATCCCAGGATGGGGAGTATGGTGAGATTCAAAGATAAACACCAACATATGACACCTGACAGTTAATTACATGGCACTTTACAAAATTACTTTTGGACCTTTCTGGTTGGATTCAAACATAGGTATTACGTTGTAAAGATTATAAAATAATCATGATTTATAAAAAATGAGTTGCAGTCTTTTTACAATGTGACATCAACCATCAGTGATGCAACTTTTCCACTTCACAGGTCACAAATTTGTCTAATGTTAATAAAAGTTACATGTGCCTGCAAGAACATCTAATTCACACCTTTAATTTTATATTTATGTTTATTTTTAAAGTTTTTTTTTAGTCATGTCATTATACTCAGAAAGGAAATTCCTTCTCCATTTAACCCACTATGTTACACTTGTGCAGTGGGCTGCCAGATTCTGGTGCCAGGGGGAGCAGTGGATGGAAGATTTTTTTTTTTTTTTTTGCATAATGTTTTTATACCAACATCTTATAATGATCACATAATGATTTTGAATTTTAGGAAATCTTGCAAACATCCATTGATCAATAACACCCAGAGAGAAGTTACTCAAATCTGGTCCAAAAATCCACTTAGACTTGATGATGCATGTGTATCCTCTAAGGCCACAACAGTCTTGTGTGTCACATCTTTGTCTATTTGACCACATTTGCAAATTATGTAAGCATTTCACTCATATATGTCTACTGTGATAAAGAAATAAAGTCATGTCATGCTACATCCTAAGGGTCAAAGGCTAAGTTAGCTATAATGAAGTTATTTAGAGCCTTACCTTTAAACAACAACTTGGTTTGTAGGCTCTGGGGTTAATTATGAAGCAATGATACTCATCTTTAATGAAAAAAGGCAGCAAGATCTGGCAAACAATGCTTCGTACAGAGATATGTGCTTACAAAGCTGACACTGAAGTGTAAAGAATTGGAGTTACAGAAAGTCATACAGAATCAATTCAAGGTTAACTTGCTGTCTTATAACACATCTAAATGAAATATTAAACTGCACATCTGAGTGATTCATTCACTTCTTTGAAGCAAGCCTCAATGACAAATTCCACAAGTAGTGTACAAAATCTGCTTTTGACATATTGAAAGATTTCTGGGTCATACAAGACTTTGCTGAGACTCAAACATATTTTTTAAAACATATCTTTGCTTCATCCATTAACACAACAGACATGGACCATGAAATTTTACTCTCGTTTAACTTTAATGATAATCTTCCTTTTAGATTTTAAGAGGCTGTTAAAGTAATCCTCAGAATATCAGCTGCTCAGGCTGATGATTAGAATGGAATATTATGACAGCTTCCATAAAGTTTGCAAATGTCACCGTGTGCAACTGGATGTTCTCACATATGAGCTGTAAAACTTTAATTTTTTATCACAGTGTTTAAAATTTATGGTAGAATTGCCATTTAGATTCCAGATGTCCCATTGTGGTTTCATGAGGGGGACAATGTCAAAGTCTAGTTGGAGATCGCTACAGTTTTTGTTCTGTTCAGATTCTATTCATTACAAATGGTTATGGTCATTACTTTTAAAATTTAATTTATTTATGTTTCCTTTTCAGTGGTTGGTTGGCCACCATCTCCTTCTTCAGCTATAATATTTTTATTGCTTTGATCATGCTGGTCCCGACAGTCATGTTCACTGCTGTGGCGTCGCTGTCCTTCATTGCACTCACCAAGGTAAAGTTTAACAAGTGCCTTTTTGTGCAGAAATACAGATACGCTGTACATAAAAATACATAAATACGTACATATGCAACAGTGATTAACAGCATTGTCCAACTCGTATTAACAATTTGAATGAGTTTTTTTTCTGAATTTTTTAAAGCTTTTTACTGAAGTCATCCTAAACCCACAATGGTTTAAAAAACATAAAAATCCCTTATGATGGTGTTATTAATGGCTTTTAATGCCACCCTTTCTTCAGATCCATAATTTCTACCGTGGTACTGGGGCCAGTATGTCCAAAGCTCAGGAGGAATGGGCCACAGGAGCCTGGAAGAACCCTCATGTCCAGGCAGCAGCCCAGCAGGCTGCCATGGGGGCGGCTGCCGGGGCCATGCAGGATCAGTTCTCCACCCCACAGTATAATGAAAACCAGATGTAGCACTGTCAACACAGGATTTATCAAAGATGTAATGCCAAAGGTAAAGTTTGGAAGATCAAAGCCATCTCCTATCATGGTGTCCATAACGAAGTTCCAAATGTACACTATGGAAAAAGTCCCTGTGAGCATTAATGGGAAGTTAGTTTTTGCCTTCTGTTATCGAAGGGCAGGCAAAATATTTTTAGTGTTTTACATAGTTTCATATATTTATTTATTTGTTTATTTTATTTAGTTTAAAATAAAAGTAGGTCTCAGTAAGTGTTTCTGTAGCGGCTCCACTGTGAGAGCCATGTGCCGGCTTCATTACCTGCGGTTCTCGGAGGTTTTGTGAAGGAAATCAAAAGAGCTTCTTCTGTTCTTCATATTTATTTACTTCTGATGATGTTACAAATGTTCAGGTGTTTTTCTTTTTTCTTTTTGGTGTTCTGTTTGGATGATAAACTTTCTATTACATTAGCTTTTCTTGTGTTTATAAATGAACCAAAAACCTATACAATTTTGTAACTTTATTCTAAATGATGTTACTCAACAATTTCAGCAAAATGACGATATTTTTATGCTGATTATCAGCGAATTGTACAGTGAACTGAGAAAATGTTGTAGTGTTCATAGGATGTCTTTGCTTTGTTGTTACAGGTTTTAATGTGGATTTAAATATTGACTGATTACTTGAAACATTCATTTACATTGAGATGACTGTTTATTCGCCAGTTGCTTCTGTCTTATTCAGAAAACAGCAGTCTTACATCACAAGTAAAAATCTGTTTTACCATTCTATTGAATAATAAAAATAAAAATGAGTCAAACACACACACATGCTCATTTGAAGATATAAAAACTCTTTGAATGTCATTTAGCACATGTTCTTTATTATATAAGGAATGTCCAATTCTACTCCTCAAGGGTCACAGTTCTGCAGGATTTGGGCGTTTTCCAGATTCATATTAATTAAATCACTTGGCAAGATGTTTGGGAGCTCTATTTTATTTTATATTATTCTGGTGTGTTGCAGCAGGAACACATCTAAAAACCTGCAGAACGGAGGTGCCTGGACATCCATAGATGTATTTTTAAGGGAACCTTCCTCTTGCAGTTTGGTTGTTTGACCACAGAGAGGGGCTGATGAATCTTAAATGAAACAATGTGTGCATGTTGGCCTCACTCATCCTTCACTTATTTGTTTTGCTTATTTATTTATTTATTTTTTTACCTTTTGTTTTTTTGTGTTTGAAATTATTGTTATAAAATTGGTTAATTGGTGTTGCAGTGCTCAACATGAACAGATGGGCTCCAAAGCCCTCATTCTAACATCTAAACATCAACTATTTTATTTTATTTTATTCTATTCAGGGACAACAAGTACTTTTTTAAGGGACTATTAGTGTTATTTAAGAATTTTATTCATATTTTCCTGGTTCAGACAAGACATTCCACTCAGTCATTAAAATGTCATTTTAAATAGTTTCCAATACAATACACCCAGCAAATGACACTTCAGTAACATTAAACAGTACCGAAATAGGTGAGCATGAGCAGGAAACTAGTGACTTTAGGTGGCAGTATGGGCCCACTGTGGCGGTCAGTCAGTCCTGCAGAAAGGCCACCAGGGGCACTATACACCCCCTGCTTTTCTTCCAAGTTTTATGTATGTACAGTCTGTTCAAGAACACAAGACATCTGAGTATGGCAGAGTGATTGATACCACCTGCTTTTGCCATAAAGATATATTTGTTTTTAAATTAATAAGTAGCAAACTCAAATTCTCCAGTTACATCTTGTGAGCAGGCAAACATCAGACAACAGTGTCTTATAAACCTTACTGGGATTTAACTGCAGATGGCCTTGTCTCTACTGTTTGCCTCTCCCTACACTGTAAGACTGATAGAATTACTCTGTGGAGAGGAAGATGAAGTTATAGGCTACTGCAATATAGATACCCAGAGGAACCACTAGCAGCCACCAGCAGTAGAACTGTAATTACTCTACACACAGACAAGTAGTCACAGTAAAGACTTTGGACTTCAGGTGAATATCACTGGTTGACATAATACACTCATTAAGACATAACAAGGCTGAACACATGTACACTTAGCTAAATTAATTCTGCTCACAATATCACTTCCTACTGTACCTTTCCTAATTTCAGTTCACTGGGGTTCATTCTAGGTCAGCATCTTTAGGGATGCTGACCTAGAATGATGTAAATGTGACATGCAAACAGTGTGCTGCAGTAGTGTCACATATTTCACAGAAAAAAATGCTTTTTTTTTACACTTTGTTTACAAGCAAATTTTTTGCAAGTTACTAATAACTCCTTACTTATAGATTATTTTATTTATAGATTTAAAAAAAAAAAAATCAGTGACAGATAGAAAAGCACTGGGAAAAGTAACTCAGTTTCACCTAAATTGAGATTTGCAAACTATGTTGTGGTCCTATATTCATTTTATATGTATATAATATTAGATGGCAAGATACATTGGGAATAAATCTAGAGTGTCCCAAGTATATTGTGGTGTTTGATCGGCTATATTTTCCTATTCTGGATTGCAGTATCCAGATATTTGCAGGGATCTAGATCTACCAATGATATCTTATAAAAGGACCCTGAGTTGTGGAGCTATATGCATATAGGGCATACTAAAAATGGCCCTATCTCCCAGTAATAAATAATCCTTCAAACAATCCATGGACCCAGATGGTCATCTGGATCACTCCCAAAATTCAATGCAATTTAAGTTAGAGCAAGACCCATTGTCAGGATAAAAATCCTTCAATTTCGTCCAGGAGTTTTTACATAAAGTTGCTAACAGACTGACAGATAAACACCAGTGAGATCATAACTTTACCACCTCCTTGGTGGAGGTAACAATGCAGACATGAGGCGAGATATTCAGTTTCTGAATCACATGTGAACAGCCTGGTACAAAATTAGGCAATAAAAGAAACACTATACTACAGATAATGTCAAATTAGGTCATCACTATCATCTGTGTATAGTGATGAAGTGATACAAGCAAACTTTCTGGATAGCGATTTGATAAACTAAAGCAACTTTGACAGTGAAACAGACATTGCTGCTATGACATCATGGCCATGAGGAAAACATCACCTTTTATCAAGACATACAAATTTGAATTGAAAAAGGACCATGTATTGTGACACACACACAAAGAAAAACTTCTGGAACTCCAACCTTATTGTGCAGACCCACTTCATGCCGGTGTGACTTTTTCCCCACTGGGAATGAATCTAAGGTCAGTCACTGCCATGTCTTCATATGAATAAGCTGAACTAAGACTTAGAAAGTCTACAAATTAAGTCCATGCAGATTTTGGTCAAACTGATAATCCAGTGTTTATGCAAGTACACAAGAAGTCAAAGATTTAGAGACACTTTCCCCATTATATTTAATGGGAACGTGTCTCAAAAGTTTTGATTTCTGATATATGTGCATTTTCACACATTTTTACATGATTCTCTGCTGATCATGTTGGACCTCATAATAAAGCATTTCTTCCTATAAATCATCTATTTCATTCTGAGACAATAACCAAAGAGAACATGTGGGTTTGAATGCTTCTTTCTCACATGCTTTGCACATGCACATTTACAGTCCTTTCCAGACATCACAACTCTCAGTAATCTCATGGCTAACTATAGGAATATAAGCAAAAAACTAAGGTCACATTGTTAATGTGAATTGCAGTACTAGTTATTTCCTCTTGTTGCTACATTTAAATAAAGAGAAAACTATTGAAAAATTTAACACAATTTATTGATACACAAGTGTTAAAAATGAATAATTTTTGTTTGACTGTAAAGCTTCATTTTGGTGAAACAATGACATGTGTGAAAGAAGAGGACAGAATAGGAATAATCATTGTCATGACTCTGATGATGAATAGAGCTAAGTGGTGGGAAATGCTTCCTTCAAGGTTCTTCTGGTAAAATCAAGAAGTGTAGATGGGGAGGTGTTGATTGTGTGACAATCAAACTAAAATGGATATAACAAAACAAGTATTTTGTTGAAAAGAAGCCAGAAAAATGTGATACTATCATCTTAAAGTTATCAATCCTAAACTGTCATCCTACTCAAATTGACGCATAATCAAATGTTTTTAAAGCTCTTATCAGAACTAATATTTTCTGTGCCACACAAGGTTTTCTGAGTTTTCTTAGCTTGCTGTTTTGGTTTAGGAACAAACTTTAGATTGAGTGCAAACTGTCTGCATAGCCACAGATCTCCTGCTTTCTGATCAAAGAGATCCAGCCACACCTGGGTCAAACCAAATCCACCTTATTTCACCTTCTGAAGACATGTCACTGAACCAGTCGCTCTCTTCAGGAGACAGAGAATCTGTCAGCATCAACTTTCAAATAGGCAGACCTCTACTTGGTTTTAAGTGGAGGTCTGCCTGTTTGAGGAAATGTTTTAAGACAAAGGCAATCGTAAAGGGAAAAGAAGTGGGTGACAAGCAGATGGACAAGGAAAAGCTGGAGATTAGGAAGATTTCTGATGAAAAATCTCTGCTGAAAAGATCTTGTAGCAAAGATTCAATAAACAGCAAAAGTATCCCAGAAAACTTCTCAAAAAGGAAAAGGATCTTGATGGAAAAGGTGTAGTGGCTCAAATTGCTGTAAAAGAAGGAACGCAACAAAAAACCAATATAAATATTACTATAGAATCAGTCAAAAGCTTGTAAACTAAGCAGCTTTGACACATGCATGCCATGGAACATGTACGTGTTTGAATAATTCTGCTTGAATCACAAAACCAAGGGAGGACAAATTATTGTTGAAATATGGAGAAATTTAAAACCTGGTGTTTGGATTGCAAAAGGAAAATAGATTTTTTTCTTCAGGGGAGATGGTGATGAAATATGGTCATAAAAAAGGCATAGACACGAGCGTACATGTATGCATATCACATACTGATTTATACATGGAGTTCAGAGCATCCAGCATATTTCCTATAACTGCTCTCTGAGAGATGCAGACTCAGACAACCTGTGGGTAAACCTGAACAGAGTTAAGATGACAAAGTCGCATAAATGTGTTTTATGTTCAGCCTTGCAATATACAGCACAGGAAACACAGGAAACACAGCTCATGGTGAGAATTCAAAAGAAACATTTAGATAAATGAGTTTATAAAATTACCTCAAGAAAAAGTCAATGTATGGTAGTGGGTCATTTATTTCCAGGATTACACATCTGTAGTCTGTAAATTGGGCATCAATAATAAAGCCAGATTAACAGAGGACAAGAAACTTAAAAAAATAAATACATAAATAAACATCCATCCATTTTCTTAACCACTTAGTCCAATTCAGGGTCACAGAGAAGCTGGGGCTTATCCCAACAATCACTGGGTGAGAGGCAAGGTACACGACCATTATGTAAGTGTAGCCCAGGCAAGACGTTTCTTCACAGGACACATTAGATGGGGTTATCTTGCAGCAGTTTATTGTCTTACATAATCCAACTGTTCCCAGTTCTGGGTACAGTTTACTTGGCAAACAAGCAGCAATAATGAAAGATACAATTAAAAAATAGGGCATGTGGACCCTGGGCACTGGCAGAAAATCATACAGAAGACACTTACTTACTGGTTTAACTGACATATGTAAAATATAAAATTCTGCATGCACTTACATGTCACAACAGTTCCCATTTACATGCACTGGAAATCAGTTCTCATCACTCCTTATAGGGCATGGCAGCATCAGTCCAGACCACAGGCAGGCCTTCTGTATGAACCATGAAGATACAGGCAGAGAACACCTCAAGTGGAACCTCAAATACACATTTTACCAAAAGCAGCACATATTTACCTTTATTTTTATAGAGACAAACTTTGAATTCCAGGGCTAGTTTTTTTTTTTTTTTTTTTTTAACTAGTAGCTTCCTGTCTTTTTCCAGTTAGGTCAAACAGGAAGAAGGGCTGAAATGCCTCTTATAAAGTGTTTTCACAAAAGGATTCTCCTCCTGGGACATTGCCATCTGGTGACCAAGATTTACAACATGGCATGCTTTTACATCTCAAGAAATCCAAACAATGAAAACTGCAGCAAAGGAAAGACAAACCATGAATGTCACAAAACACAACAAACCACGCTAGAACATTTCTGACTTTCCATGATAAAATGAGAAATTAATTTCCTAATTCATCACATGGCTACATAAGGGTTAAGGGTCTGCAATGTGTCTGGTTTTGTTTAATTACTAAGGCTGGTGGATGGTGGTTTGCTTCTTCAATGAACAAGGATTCATCTTCCCAGTTTGCTGACATTTACTCCCAGAAATGTAGGCAAAAACAAACAAACAAACAAAAAACCATCTTTGAGTACTGCAAATTCCCATTTAAAATGTGTCAACATCTCTCATCATTAACTGGAAATTAGCCTCCAAAGACACACTGACAAGCCTGGGAGTCAACGGGAATGCCTGACAATTTATTTTTGAAGAGACAGTGCCCAGGAGGAGCATTCACCAGTTAACTCAATGTTGTGTTGTCATCATTTGTCAGTAGGGTGGGCAATCCCTTTTCCACAAAATATTTTGTTGTGTCAGACTCTGTTTTGTTCATTGTAACTTTGCCATGTTGCTTGTTTAATAGGATTAACACAGTTGATTGCAGATGTAAATGTCTTTCTGATTCCCAGTTTTAACCCCCAAGAAAATAATAATAAAAAAAGAAAAAGACAATGCAATGGAATCAAATACAATAAATATAAAATAATAAAAATAAATTAATTAAAATCAATCAATAAAATGATATGAAAAAAAAAAGACCAAAAGTGGTTTGTCACAAATTTGCAGCACGGGATGTCAAGAGGTTGATGCACTTTGCAGGATTTAATTTGCAGACATCTGGGATTGGTTTAAAGAAAATGATTCCCACAACTGCTAACCATAGCTGTCAAGACATTATAATCAAAAAATGCTAAAAATGATAAATAAAAACAATGTTGTCCTTTATGCTTTACAATAAACGCAATGGCATTGTGTATAATCATATGGAAGAGTTGCTTTGGGAAGTTCATACTCTGTAGAGCTGATTACATTCTGCATATTCAAGCAGGAAATGTTCAGGTGGACCCACATTTCATAATACACAATTTTCAAATGTTACAAATGTTTCAGCATTGCAAAAACATTTTGATCCATATTGACAAAGTCGTCTCTCTGTCCCTGTTTGACACCTCACAGTTGTTCCAAACACACCATGTTTTATTGAACTCTGCTTCTGTTAGAAACCTTCAGGTTCTGGAAACATTAGTGTATTTAAAACCATCCTGATAAACACTGTTGTTGTATCTGTTATGCTTGGCTGGCACATTATATTGTTCTCTGAATGCATCATGAGTAAACTTAGGTTGAACTAACACGTCATAAGTGGAAAATGACAAATAGCCTATAATGAGAAGAAGAAGACGTTTAAAAATAACTGCTTGTGCCACTTGTGTGCATATGATGAATAATTCCTGGTTTTATATTATTAAAGGCTTATAGCTTCTGATGGCTCTGTGTGATGCTTTTCACATTGTAATACTTACAAGTTGCAACAAATAAAATTTAAAAGAGGTGACAATTTCAGTTATTGCAGTATATGTGAGGGATGAACAGGAAAATTCAGAGGCGAGAAATGAAGAAGAAAGAAATGGTAGAAAGTCCAGGAAGGTCAGAACTGAAGAAGGCCTCTGAGAGAGCGTCACATGGAGAATTGGAGAAGAAGAATATGAAGTTAGTGTGTGAGAGATGAATAAGCGAAGGTTTCAGATTCAGAAAGAGTGACAGCAGCAGAGAGTGAGGTCTGGAGAAACGATGGAAAGATGATGTTACAGAGTCAGAGGATCCACACCTCATTCGAGCTGGACCACATAGTGTGGTTTTATTCTCTGTATAAATTCCAGTGCAGTCACATTAAATATCACACAGAAAAATGAAATATTTTCAGTAACTGTCTTTTGGTCTGTCATAAGGTTCTATTTATGTAAGCCAACTCATGTATCACCAACAATGATAAAACCAAATATGATACAAATCCTAAAGAAACACTGAAACTGTGTTATGTAATTGTAAATATTGATCATCTAAGGAATCTTGTTGTCTTCAGTAATGACAGAGAATGAAGAAGTAATGGATTTGGATGTATTTGTTGAGATGTTTCACTGCATAATACAATAATTATGATCTTCAGCTGTCCTTCAAGACGTGGCTTATCTATCTTATACAGAAATTTGACTTCTTTTATGCACTTATTTTAAGGATTTATCCGTTTTTTTTTTAATTTAAGAGTATATATTGTATTTGTTTTTAACCTAATTTACTTGAAATCTATAATATATTTAGACATTTATAATTTGGAGGGGATTTTCACATACTGCATGGAACATTCCCAGTCCCACTCTGGCTGCACCTCTTGGCCCTCCTTTGCTGCTGCATGTAAAATTTCTCTAGATCAGAAACGGATTCTGATGAAAAACAGCCAACAAAACAGACACCTCAGCTGCACCATCACAATATTTTCACGTTGCATTCAAGTTTGTGAGCCTAAATAACTTTTACAAGTGTACCATGCGAGGACTTGGTGCCACCCTCTGAGGAGGAGGATTACCCACCTGTGTGGAGCACGGCCACCTTTGTCACCCAGAAGGAAGGGCTGCTACTACCACCAGGCTGTGAAATCACCGATCTGATGATGGAAGTTGTCTCCCTGACAGTGCAGGAAACAGTGACAGTGGAGGCTGGAGACTGAATCTGGTGAAATTTCGGCCTGTCAGCATGGAGAGAGGCTGTGCACAGCGGCGCAGGGCCGTCGCTCCTCGTGGCCGACTCCATCATTGACATTCCCCCATGGAGCCAACGGAGAGGTGGGAGGGAAGGAAATAGGAGAGAATTTGAGGAGACCCAATAAAGGCTTGAAGTATATCTTGTGTACACAAAATGTCCTCATTTGTTCCAATTGCCTCAGACTACAAACACGAATATCTCAACTTCAGTTTCTGCCTTTCAAAGAAGGAAAGCCTTAATGAGAATTTATTGTTCTGTTTTTAAAACGATGAGGACTCCTGGGGATGTCGGAGAAATCCCACATTTGCATACCCATTAAAAGTGATGAGTGACAAAAGTAAGGGAACCAAGATATAAGAAAGAGCTCTTTGTTTTGAAACAGACACAAAAGACAAGCCAGGTGTTTCAGTGACGAGGCGGGAAGTATTTAAACTGCCAGCGCACTGGAACGAGTCTTGTGTGTTCGACACAAGCTGCTTCTCATATAATGTGCATCTCATTCAATGTGGTGTGTAAACACAAGAAGTGAAATGTTTGTTAACTCAGATATATATGGTGGAGTCAGCTCTGTGTGCAGGATGAGCTATTATCAAAACAAATGAGCCAGCAACTGCAGCTGCATGTAAATCAGAAGGCTGCTCACCACTGAGAGCTTTTCAGCCACTCCAAGCCAGCTTTTTCTCATCTGTCTGTATTTTTGCTTTACAAAGCCAGCCTTTCCTCTTACCTTTCCCATGCAGCAAAGTGTTTATCCCCACGGAAATTAAGATTTCTTCACATCTTTATTCATTTAATTAGGTTGCAAAGCAGAGCCGGAGTCACAAAATGAATTACCTGTGGCCTTGATATTGTGCCACACAATCTCTACACAGTAGGCTTTGCAGAAATTAGACCTCAGGTCTGGAGGTGTTCTTTTTATTTTTATTTTTTTTTTATTTTTGTGGCTATGTCGATTCAGTCCCTATTCTCTCTTTCCACTAAATTCAATTATCCTTGCATAAACCTGCTGCAGCAGGGAAAGGAGGTCTAAAGTCATGTCTTTCAGCCATGTCTCATTGTAAGCCAGCTGCTCAAATTAGCATGGAGTGGTTGGAATTTTTATTAACATTTTGATGCAGTGGGAACCTCTGACAAATAAACTTTGCCACTTTGTTGTATCAAAGGTGGTTTAATATTCTATTCGAGCCATCTCACAGTATGCTTTTTTTTAAAAGAATCCTATACAGTGTATATGAGTAAGTTACACTGAATAATACAGAACTACTTTAGAACTTGTCTATTAAATAAAGATGTATTCAGTGAAAGCTTCATTATGCTTGCACACATACTACATGCAAATTGTGGAGGCAAAGTGCCTCCAGACAAAAAGACTGATTAAACACTAGTAATAATTACATTTTCAATATAAGCACTCACTGCTGACATGACCTCAACATGAACTATGCTCAGCATGCAGCTGCGGCTTAAATGGGACAGGGATGGGGATGCAGCCATGCCTCATTTTACCAAAGTACATACAACTGAGTAATTGCAAATATCAAGTAATAATATGAGTACTAATGAATCCATTTCAGTTTGCTGGTAGAGTGTAGACCAGAGCACTAGATCCAATGACAGAGTAGTTACTTCAAATAGGCATAATGTCAAATGGATCGTCATGAAAAAGTTAGGCCTGAAAACTGTTGGAATCTTATTAAATAAAGAGGATCAAGTAGTTTTGGTGAATTACATTCAATGTTGTGCACCCACATGCCTTAAATAAGCTTCAGTTTGTGAGAAAATCTCATATATTTAATATGAAATGGGTAATAACTTTGTTTATGCATCACATGTTAATTCCACAGATTAATCTCTGCATAAATGCACTAATTTTAACAGCCCTGGTTTTTGTATCAGGTTCTCTAGTATTGAAAACACAGTACAAGTACAATGAAACAGTATTTGACTGATATCCTAAATGAAGAAGAGAAAGTAACTATGTGTGTGAAGGAGGATTTATGTTTGGTATGTGTTGAAAAGAAAATTACAGCTTGCTTATGGGCTGCAAATTTATATATATACATATATATATATATATATATACATATATATATATATATATATATATGTATATATATATATATATATACCTGCCCCACTGATAATGACATACATTTAAAAGAAACACGACCCAACAGACAACTTCAAACCTGGAAAAGTGGTTTTCTCTTTTTTTTTTGCTTAGCCAGCACAACAACTATGACTTCCAATCTTACAGGGGTTTTATCAAGGACATTTCACCGCAGAGAAAGGCTCTGAGATTAAATCTGCCTCTTCACTTCATCTGTTTATTCAGTTAGGTGCAAGTACAGAATGCTTGGTGCTTTCACACAAGTTTTCCAGTAAATTCCATTTGGCTTGTTGTTAAGTGAAATGATTATCTCGGGTTGTTCAGATATCCATTTGTGACGGAGGTAAAAAATGCATGGTTTTCATATGGAATGGTTTTATTGCATGTTTTTAATTCTGATTGCTGGGCTATTTGGAATTTTATCTACGATTTTTATTTTGTTGCCCAAAGCAGAGCAAAAACCATGTAAAAGAATGTCTCCCAGCATGTTCTTAAATGCAACTTGATCTGTGTGCAAAGCTATTCTCGTCACTCAGGATGGCAACACACCATCTTGGTGCATATTATTTTGATCAGGTGCAAACATGTTTGAATGCTTGTATATTGAATGAAAAGGCACGTAAAACCCCCAAGGGAGATTACAAAGTGCCTGTTGATCAAAAACAGAATGAAAAGGTGGCTTCAGAATCATTTTCTCGAAAGCACATTCACACATGGTGCCAAATAAAAGTCTTTGTTTTGTTTGTGGCTTGTTGTGCATGCTGCCTGTGACAAGATGCACCTCCACGCTTCACTTGTTCTAATTTTGTAAAAGCAAACCCATGCTGACTCCATGTGTGCTGCGAACATCCATATCTCAGTAGTTCAGTACGTTTTTGCTGGGCATTTTTGTTTTGGCGTACCCTTTGGGGTTATTTATATGTTCCAATCTCAGTTTAGATTTATTTGGAAAATAACAATTGCTCATTTGTTTGTCGCCATATCATTTATGGGTGTGTAATTCAATGGCTTTGTCAGCCATTACAGATGCAACAGTGGGGAATGTGCAGCAGGATGTCATCGTCATTACCAATAACAAGGACATAGAGCTGGGGCTTTAAAAGAGGCTCCTGGTGGACACACAGCATTACTGCCTAGAGCCTACTGAGGGATATTAGATTCAGGAAATGCTATTTAAAAAGCAGTTGGATGAAAATATACGGAAACAAACAAAAGATTCAATGTTCTGAAAAGCAGACATAGAATAGCGAGTATTCCGATGGAGTGAAGACAGCAATGTTTACCTTATGTATTTATACAGGAAATACCCCTAACAAAGCAATGCATTATTTGGCTTTTCTCACTCATTTTAAGTCGTTCATATTCATTTATTGAACACATGTGCACTTCAATACACACAGACCCACAACTGCATCAACATAATGATAAAAAAAAAAAAAACTGCGTACATTTTACCAGCACTTTCACAAAACTGCATAATACAGCATAAAATGCTGGTTTTGGTTGATTCTTGGTGAAGAGCCTAAATAAACAGCCTGCAAGAGGAAGTCAAGTCATGGGGGTTGAGGTTTTGTTCGGCATGACCAAATATGAGAGTGAGAAGTGTTTAGCGAAAGAGTGAGGATCATGTGCTGTAATTCCTTCGGGGGGCAGGAAATTCCTAAGCAAGGAATGTCTGAGTTATCCAAATGCCATGTTTCACAAGTGAAACTTGCACCACTGAGTCACTCATGCACTCAAATACAAATGCAGGGTCCCTGCCAGGCAGCCCCTTTGCGGAGCTGATTATGAGCCCTGTGTTCTCTATGACTACCCCTAAACATGAACTAATCCACTGTTTTTTTTTTTTGTCTTTTATTTTGTGAGTATTGAATTGTTGTCAAAACAATCTCACGCCAAGTCTGCTTACAGTTTTATGGCTTCCCAAAGTGTGACACAAATCTGAGCATACTGAGAACTTTCTTGGAAGGCTTAAAACCTGAGCTTGTATCATGTATTCTTATCTCGCTGTCAATGTCTTTTCCTATCTTGTCATGAATGACAGTTAAATGAGGAGGGATTAATAAAAAAAAAAAACTATCTTATGTTGCTATGTCAGCAGTTGCATTTTTTTTAAGTTCCTGCAAAGAAATACTTGTTACTGTAGACAATTTAAGATATATGCAGGTTTTAGCACATGAAACCAGTTTTCCTTAGAATATTGCAGTGTGATGCAGGTTTTTTGGTTCTAGGCATCTAATAGTACACGCAAAGGGTTTTAAAAAAAAAAAAAAAAAAAAAAATTCTGTTCATACGGATCAGATTCTCATAGATGAGGCGCGCCCGTTACATAACAATATAACAGACAACGAAAAAGCCTGCTTTGAACATATCACACCGAATCTTTTACGAAGGGGATTATTTCAGTAACATGTCACAGCTGTCAAACAGCATTTCCCTTGGATCAACTCATACACCAAATATTCTGTACAAACCTGCAGCTGTGAACTCAAATACAACACAGTGAAGCACGACCGTGAAAGTATTGCATGGCAGTCACATTCCATTCAGTGTACAAAGCAGACATGTAAATCTGCAGTTTGCTTTAGATATTTTTAGCAGGAATTCATGATTGGAAAGCAACTTTCTCACATGTGTTAATATGTGAGATTCTTCAGTGCTGCCTTATTCCTGTGCTATTGCACTGCAGGGAATATCAGGATCATGTGTTGCCTAATTCTGAGACTCCTCTTTCTGAACCAACACATTAAAAACAAAACAGACAAAGATCATGTACTATGTGCTACTCATGACTCCTTTACAAAAATATAAGATTCTAATATAGTTTTGCCGGGTAAAGGGTTGTTTTACACAGTAGCAACTTATAATGAGGACACATAAAAATATGAAAGTCAATATTATGACTTTGTAGGACAAATATTGTTTAATTTTTGTTTTTCTACTTCAATTTTATTGCTGTTTGGTTAAATTTAGGGTACTGAACAAATTAGTTAAGTTTAGGAAAACATCATATGAGGGTTAAACAGCAACTTGCCAGTTGCATCACAGGCTGCATCACATGACATGAGTGGAGTGTGTATGCTTCGGAGCTCTGAAGCAGAATGGTACTGAGATTTCCTGGTTGTAAAAAAAGTTAGCTGGTCCATCTTGTTGTTTTAATATCTGTGAAGATAGTTTGTTTTTATTGGATTGGATCTTTGTTTTAGGATCTGCTTTGGTGGCATCTGGATTGGATCTTTGTGTCTTGCAGATGATGTGGTTCTGTTGGCTACTTGTAGATGCTCCCTTTGGGTCAAATAATACAGAATTTTAGCATCAATTATCACGATTATGCAGATGACACGCAGCTTTATGTGTCTTCGTCACCAGATGACCACAGTCCAATAGACTTACAGTGCCAGTGTTTGGAGCAAGTAAACACCTGGGTGAGAGAGAATTTTCTTCAATTAAATGAAGACAAAACTGAGATTATTTTGTTTGGTAGCAAAGAGAGGAGGGTCAGCGTTGGTAAACACCTGGAGACTCGAGCTCTCAAAACCACCAATCAAGTCTGTGATCTCGGAGTGTTGATAGACTCAGATCTGACTTTCAGCAGCCACATAAAAGCTGTCACTAAGACACCTTTTACCAACTGAGAAACATCCACAGAATTAAAAGTTTAGTCTCCCAGAAAGATCAGGAGAAACTCATCCATGCATTCATCTCCTGCATACTGGACTACTGTAACGGTCTTTTTACAGGACTTCCTAAAAAGAGCATTAAACATCTGCAGCTCATCCAGAAAGCTGCTGCTAGAGCTTTAACTAGAACTAAGAGGTCTGAACACATCATACCAGTTTTAAAATCTTTACACTGGCTTTCAGTCAATCACAGGATAGATTACAAAACCTTGCTGAATGTTTATAAATCCCAGGTTCTGGACCAGAATACATCTGTGATATGTTCAGAGAATATAAACCAAGCAGAGGTCTTCGATCCAAAGACTCGGGTCAACTAGTCCAGACCAGAGTCCAGACTAAACATGGAGAAGCGACATTTAGTTGTTATGCTGCAAACAAGTGGAACAAAATGCCAGTGGAGATTAAACTTTCACCAAATGTAGAAACTTTTAAATCCAGATTATAAACTTTTCTTTTCTCATGCGCCTATGCATGAAATCTGCACACAGTAACTTTTACTTAATTCTGCTTGTAATCATTTTAATATAATTTATGATTTTATTATGATTTTGTTATTTGTATTTTCTTTTATGCTTTTTTTCTGCAATGCTTTTAAGGTTTCATGTAAAGCACTTTGAATTGTCTTGTACATGAAAGGTGCTATACAAATAAACTTGCCTTGCCTACATCGGGCCGTGATTTCCAGCTCTTGCTAGAGTGATTCACAGCGGAGTGTGAAGCTGCTGGGATGAGAACCAGCACCAACAAATATGGGGAGAAGACAACTTCCAAGTGGAGGAATGCAGGTATCTTAGGGTTGTGTTCACAAATGAGGGAAGAATGGAGCACGAAATGGACAGGTGGATTGTTGTAATGCAGATGCTATACTGGTCTGTCGTGGTGAAGAAGATGCTGAGACACTAAGCAAAGCTCTTGATTTGTCAGTCAGTCTACATTCCTACTCTCACCTATGGCCAGTTGAAGTAGTGGAAAGAATAAAATAGCAAATACAAACAGCAGCAATAGGTTTTACTTGTAGGGTGGCTGGGCACTCTCTTCGAGGTTGGGAGAGAGGCTTGGTCATCCAGGAGAGGATGAGTAGAGTCGCTGCTCCTCCACATCGAGAGGAGCCAAATGAGGTAGCTCCAGCATCTGGCCATGATGCACCCTGGACACGTCTCTGGTGAGGTTTTTCAGGCATGTCCCTCTGAGAGGTGACTCCGAGGATGACCCAGAACACGCTGGAAGGATTACATCTCTCAATGCCTTGAAATCATCCATGGCAAGCTGGCAAATGTGGCTGGGGAAAGGGAAGTTTCACAAACATGCCTGCATTAAAACATGTGTGATCATGTTTGGCTCTTTTTTTCACAGAGGGAAAACAATCTCAAATTTGAGTACATTTCATTTGAAATTCCAAATAGGAAATTGGAATCTGAAATGGCAATGTTAGCTGTTCTCTCTGTACAGCTGCTTCTTTATTTTCATCTATGGCAACCTGCCAAGACACTGAGGTGCTCAGTGTCTCAGCAATGTTAGCCATATTTCACTACATAACAAAGCAAAAGGATACTTTACCAGAAGCTTGAGTGGCCAATGGAGTTTAATTTAACAGAAAATGAATCACATGTCTCTCAGTTAGTCAGGAAAACTTGCTGTTCACTGTCAGTCAAGCTGGGGTGTCTTTCTGCAATCAGGTGATCTGTCAAGCGTTGCACTAGTTCACACTCGATCTAGTTTTGTTATACTATGTTGTACAATAGCAAGCTGAATTGCTCTTAAGACAATGTTAGCAATTAGTCCCATTTTAGCTAGAAATTGTTCATTAACATTGGTCCTTGCAATGCTTGCACTGTTTTCCTGACACTGCAAAATTCTTTTTCTAATTTTCTTGATCTTTGTTTGTCCTTTGATGTCTGACAGACTCAATACTAGGTGTTCAGTAACCTACACATGGATATTCGATCCTCTAAGAATCCGCACAAAATGGATCCATATTTTATCTCATTAAATGTTTCCAAGCAGAGTTGCGCTTCTGATGTGAAGTCATAGCAAAGATGGGTATCTAAAACTCCCACTAAAGTCACTCAAAATGTTATAACTGAGCATACACATGCAGCGTCTTGCTTCTAGGGGGTTGCTAACTTGTTAACAAGGCCAACTACATGCTCACATTACCCTTTTATTTGCAACAGGTTTTTCCTTTTTTTGTTCCAGATTATCGTAGTGATGAGCCCCATAGTTAGCTATGGACATTCGACTTTGTTCTTATGGCATCTATTTTCACCATTGAGAGATTAAATGATTTCTTGAGCTAAAACGTTATGCTGAAGAGGGTATCAGTGCACCTAAGAATGTTGCAAAGGCTACTGACCAAAGGCCTGTCTGTTATGAGATGCCAGTGAGAGCCAACTATGTGATCGCAAGCTACCAAAGAGAAAATCAAAGTGCTTGTCGTACAAGATGAAAGTAATGTATTATAGGCAATAAACTCAATATCAAAGACATCTGCTTAAGGCACTTACCAAGCATAAATAGAAATTATGATCTAAATTTGTTGATTCATTTGATCAAAGTGCTCTGGGAGCAGTTTACAGTTGTGTGTTAAGTGGCAGGAATAAAAGTCAGCTCCTTTGAATCCAATACCATGGTTCTCAGACAGAAAAAGACTGAATGCTTCCTCCTGGTTAGAGATGAGTCTTTGCCTTAAGTCGAAGATTTTAAAGTACATTGGGATCTCACTCAGAGGTGCTGGAAGGCTTGAATAGAAAATGTAATATTGGATAGGTGGTGTGCAGTAAAGAAGGTCTTGTATCAGCCAATCGTTGTGAAAAGGGAATTGAGCTAAAAGGCAACAGTCCTAATTTACTGGTTTATTTCCATTCGAACTCTCTCCCACTGGCATTCCACATGCAAGGATGGCAGGACTCAGCCTCAAAGACAAAAAGAGGAGCCCAAGCATCTAGGGGGAGCCAGCACTGTATGCCACAAAGACATGATCAGCTGAGGTGTTTCTGTTATCTCATTAGGATGTCATATGGTTGCTTGCCCTTAAAAGGTTTCTGACCACGACCAATTGGGAGAGGACTCTGAAGCAGACCCAGAACATGCTGAGTAAATTAGATGATCTTTCTGGTGTTCGAATGAATTAGGATCCCAAGATCTGGATAAAGTTACTGAGGACAGGGTTTCCCTGCTCAGCCTGTTGCTGGTAACCTGACCTCTGATTAAAGGAATACAATAGATACAGACAAGAAAAATAAGTCTAAAAATCAGTGACCATATCTGTTAACTTAAAAATGATTATAATGTCATGCTTTGAAACTCAATTTGAGTTCAACATTTTTTGGAATGTTTTGTGGATTAAACTTTAATCAGTTTGTGTGCTTTAAATAGTCATTACATGAAGCTAAGATCAACTCTCACACATGAATATGAAACACAAATAAAAGATTATAAAAGTGCTTTTCAATTCTGATAAATGAAGCCAACAAATTAACTGGCATGAACCTTTATTCGCACAAATGTCCATTGGGGTCAGCTAATTGGCTTGCAAACACAGTCAAACGTGTATGGAACCGATGACCTAACGCCTTATTACATGATAATATCTTTACTTCTTTATTGTCTCAGTGAACATTTTCGAACAATTATGATCTGAATTGCAACTTTCAAGATTTCTTCAAAGCAGGTAAAAGCCATTTTGTTGATTATGGTCATAGTTTGGGTAATTCTCAGTCACGTCTCATGCACTGGTAACAACCTGTTTTGAGGCAACTGCTATTTTAATTAGCAGCTGATTTCTTGCTGTTGCTAGATAACTGTGAAAGTGCTTTGCTTAAAAATCATGGCATGAAGTGGGAAATAGGAAATACAATGTTTTATCTCAGAGGTTAGCACATTCCACTATAAAGCAACTGTAAAACAAGACAATACCCCCCTCCCCCGCCCTTTTCTTTATCTTTTCCAGGGCAGATTAAATTTAAATTTTGCAAAGGGAAATGAATCAGCTACAGTGTGGCACACTTCTCAGTATAGCATGAAATCAGATCACTGTGAACAGATCTATCACCTGCTCCTTTGTTGTACAGTATCTCTGCAAAAGTATGTTCAAGTAGTGCTGCTCATTTAGTATTAGCACACAGCGTCTGCTGCCAAATCAACCAAGACTAGAATCTAGCTGGTTATTCATATGCATTTTAGAGATATCAATTGGTCAGTGGCCACAATAAACACTGCAGCAAACTCATTGGAAACTATACTTTACTTAACAGGAGAGGTAGTATAGACTGCTTTTTGCCCATCTGCCTTTTAACACAAAGTCTCTGTAGTACCCCAGCTACACATACTGTACAGTTTGAATAATTCTGATTATCAAGAAATAACTAACAAATAAATCAACAAAAAAATAAACCAAACAAAAACATACAATTACTGAATTGTACAAATACAGTAACAGCTGAAAATGGATAAACAGAGTACAGTTAGTTACATCAACATGATCTCAATCATTAAAGTTATGCATCAGTGGAATATTTGAATAAAAATTCTTCAAAAGTTATGGATGACTTATGTGCCATCTGATCAGTGTTGGTGATGAAGAATAGGGACCAAAAATTGCTGTAGTTATACAGCATTCATACTCCTGGTCTTGTTTTCTTGAAAGCACCTTTTTCTGCCAGCTGAGCTCCCATCCCTGTTGTACTGAAATGAGAAAGAAATAATGGGGCCAGAGTATGGGAATGTAAAGATGTAGAGTGTACGTGTCTGTCTTTTCTAGTGACTTGCAAATTTAACACTGACTAATGCATATATGACCCGCTGTCTGTTCCTTGTTGTTAACACAACATTAGACAGGACATACCCAGAGAATCACCGTATCCCAGCCTGACCTGCTGAGGCAGTGAAGGGAGAAAGAGGAAAAAACAGGCTGACACATTATAGCTCTTCTGAATCACTGGGCATCTCTGTCTTTCCTCACACTGCATGACTGAATTGGAACCTCCTCTCTAATGTTGTTTGTTTTATTGCACTTGAACTCAGACTTGTCTGTTTGGATACATAGCAAACACCTTTAAAAAAAAAAAAACTCAACAAATTATATTTGCATGTTATCAAACTAGACTAGTAGAGCTGCAAAATGAGAAATTTAGGAGCATGATGGAAAATAGAGTAAAGGGCATTTGGTTCATTTTAGGGATGTGCAATTTACATTATGCCGCTGGTTGAGTGTGTGCATGTTTGGTTTAAATCACCACATTCTTTGTGCCATTCTGTCCTGGGTTCAGGATCCCAAAACAGCAGAATATGTCAAAATAAAAACGACACCAAAAAATGATCCACAACAAAAGGATTCCATTCACATTTCAATGGAATAGCGATCATGGTCGCTCTGATGGTGCAGGGCAGGCTTCCAGTGCAGGATCAAGACCTGTAAGAGAGGCAGATGACAATCAGCGCATTATAGATTCTGTAGTGCTCCAGGTTTCATGGCGGTTTTCAGAGCAGTTTGGTGAATAAAAGACTGAATCTGCTTTGAAAAAGCCTTAATAATATTACTATGCTTATCATTAGGGTCCGAGCTATCCAAAGTATAGTTTTAGTTGGTGTTCTACTAAGATAAGTTTAAATGCTTATAGTAAAAAAAAAGGCTCTTTACTTTTGAACTTTCATAAGTGACACACTATTTTAGCTCCTGTATTTGAGGCAGCCCTCCTGCAGAGCTGAGTGTGCTGTGATGTCTCTGTTTCCCAGATTGGGAAGCTTTCTGCAGTAAAATGATGGGATCACAATGAAAGGTTTGATTTGTAATGCTGTGAAATGATGGCAACAATGTTGTTCATCTTTGTGTTTCCTTGTCTTGGAATTAGTTTACACCTACAACAAGAGTTTCTTCTTCTAAACGTAGGTTAACGTTGTGATGTACAATGGTATAGATAATCAGTAACACAAGTAAAACAAGGTGTTATTCGCAGCACTTGCAGTGTCCTCTGAGGAGGAGATTAAATCCTTTTGGTGTGGACTTTGGGACTTATTTTGTTGCAGAACTTTATGCATGAGAAAACTATCATGGAGGAAAATGCTGAAAATGCACAAATTCAGTTTAGTTTTTGACTTATGCTGACATGGTAACAGAGTTTTGGGTTTGGCAAATCCTGTCTGTATAAACATCAAATGCAATATTTGGCCAACAACGAAGTATGCCGTCTGATCTTGCATTTGTGCACTCAGGCCTTGTTTACACTCGCAAACAGCATGACGACAACAATCATGGTGGACCTCCATGTTGTGTTTGAGCTGCTGAATCTTTACAGCAAAACCTGCTGTTTTGTGCAGCATTCATCCAGTCAGTGAAGCAGATTACATGTACCAATGCACTTCTGCACGAGCAAGGAGGTTAAGAATTTATAAATAATCTCGACTCTAATCGGAGTAGAATAGATATTTTAAATTATATAGCCATTGGAAATAGCTAATAATTATTTGACTAATAAAATACATTACTATAACTTAAATTTTTAATTGAACAGTGTTACTTGTTAAATTGACCACTTTATTTCTGTTTGGACTATTTAGATTATATTCAGACATACTTTTTCTTTACATAATAACATTTTTACGAATTCATTTACATTAATGTAACTAATGGTTTTAGCTATAACAATCCATAATGAGAAACACTTGGAGGAAGGCAGCCTGGTTCAGTAATGCTCGCTAAAGGACATTGACACACAAATGTTGGTGGATCTGTCTTCTGTGTGAAGGGCTACTTTGTTTTCTACTATTTTATTGGTTTTTCTTTGTGGGTATTTGTGGGTGGACTTGACAAATATCTTTGGCTATATCTAAGTAACAAACTGAATTGATTGTCTTCCACCCAAGTATAAACTTCCAGATTATTTGTTCATACACACAAAAACACACAATTGCACGAAAGGAAAATGTCTATATCCGTTGTCATAAGAACAACTATGTGTGAATAGTAAACATGTAATGGTTGTATTTATAAAAAATAATTTATTTTGGCCACAACTAAGTTGGTTAGTCTTTTTTTTTTCTACTCAAACAAAGTGCAGTTATTATTATTATTATTATTATTATTTTTTTTTTTAACCAAAATAGCCCTGTGATGGACTAGCAACCTGTTCTGGTTGCACCGTGTCTCTCATCCAATGATTGGATGGGATAGGCTCCAGTTTCCCTGAATTGGCCCTGAATTGGACTAAATGGTTAAGGAAATGGATGGATGAGATTAACCAAAGCAACTGGTAATATATCTTCCATTAAGGTAACAGCTACATTTTAAACATAATGTACTGTACTAACCAGGGAGCTTTAAAAGTTTTTCATCAAACTGTGATCAATAGTATCATTAGAGGCTTATTACATAAATGTAACTCATAAATGAAAAAAAAAAAATGTTGCCAAATTTTAATCTTGAACACATTCATGATTGCATGAATGCTTGAAGGTGCTGGATGTTATCATGACCCAACGGCTCCTTTGTCCCAACTAATATAATGTGGTTTCTTTTAATAAAGCAGGGGTTGCTCTTACTCACAAGCACTCAGAGCTGTAATTTGCTCCTGGTCCTTGATAGTGGGATACTTTACAGGACAGTTTTATGGATATGACCTATTGGACTATTTTGGTTGGATGAGTTGTTGCAACAGGAATGTGTGACTAAATCCTGAAACTCTACCTTAAAAGCTTTACTTGCAGGTAGAACTAGAGGTCAACACTGACAATTTCATCTGATTTATGATCTTTGAGAATGAAATGTTTGAATGAAATTGAAGACTTTGCTTTTATTTCCTGAAAAAGATAATTGTGAACAGTGCCAATATTTTAGATGCCTATAGTTATCTCTGTTCTGCAAACAGGCAGATATTTTGCATCAATGCTCAGTTATTAGTACTATTTTCTTGTCTGCTATTTAATAAAGTGAAATATATGCATCACTTTTGCCACACCAAGTGGAAAATGTCCAGGTACAATGAACAACTGCACCAAGATTGAGGAAAAAAAGGCATGAAGGAATTGCCAGGACGGCAGCATGCCACTCCTTTACATACTACTTTATAAATACATTAAAACAAATATATATATCCTATCAATATCTGATTTGACAAACTGTTTTCGTTAAGACACTACTCAAGTATTCAAACCTTTTTTTTTATAAAAACTCTTTTCAGGAGGATACCATGATTCAGAGAGCAATGATACACTTCCTAATAGTGCTATTAGAAAGTTCAGGGCCTTACATCTCCCTCTGAGGAAAAATATCAAAGTTTTAGAGGTTGTTAATCTTAATGGGAGAACGCGAGCATAATTCATTAAATCATCAAACATTTCAACTAAGAACCCATTAAGTCCAGTAAGTGCCTGAAAGCACCATGAGGCTCTTTAGATGACTGCATTTAGCCACCTCCCGCCATATGGCTGAGTGTGACTCAAAGAAAAATGATGCATGTCTCTCAGCTTCTCCTCTAAAAAGCAGGTTTAAAATTGACAGGAACAAAGAGTAGATTCTGATTCCTTTACAAACACAACCAGTCCTTTTCTTACTATCTAATATGAAGGATTTCACATGAAGTCTGACTTACTGTGCTAACTTGCAGTTGTTTGTTGTAACAAACCGTCCTGTGTAGTGAATGTTACACCTGACTACGTTGTTGGTAAAGTCTGACTCCAGCACCAAGAACTTGGGATTAACCTGGAGCTGGAGAAAGAAAAGGGTAGAGGGTGTTAGGTTGCAATCAAGAATAATAGAAAAACATGATCAGATGCAACAGACAATGCCTTAAAAAAAACTCCAAACTCTTAAGCATGTATAGATCTTTTTGTGTAGTCGTCGACACCATAAAATATGCATGAAGATTGACAACAGGATTGACAGGAAAGCTTCAGCCTGAAAAACTCCAATTGACAAGAAACCTGAAAACTTTATGACACAGATCAATTTGTTATGGTGGTCTTGACCCACTCCCAGTCCCATGAAATGTGACCTTGTTTTTAATCCAGAAACTTTATATGCGCACGCACATCAGACTCTCCCTTGACTCACCTTTAGTATGTAGTTTCCAGGTTTGATGTCAGTGATATCGATCCACTGGCAATCAATATCAGCATTGTATGTATCGTAGCAGCCAGGGCTAAGACCCTGAAGGAACAGAGGGGAAAGAGGAGGTGGATGGCATACTGATCTGAGTCAGTTGTAATGGTAAAAGAGTGAATAAAACCATGAAATAAAAATGAGAAGTGAATGAACACTAGCAGAACTTTTGGAATTGCACTGGTTCATTAATCACAACTTCAGTGGATGGATGTTGGCGTAAGGCCATAAAACTGATGGTGGTTTTTTTTCATGTTTTGTTTTACTGCATTACCTGAGTATGAGAAGTGCAGGCATAACGCTTCAAGTGACCAAAGTCACAGGTGGTGTCCTCCAGACAGAAGCTGGCCTTGTGTCCTTCTGCCACTTTACGGCCAGTGCTTACCTCCAGTAAATCATAATGACTGAATTCATCCATGCTGTGGTAATGCCTGTCAGAACAATCACAAACATAGGATGTAGTGACAGTAAAACAACGTCTTGGTAAACAACCAAGAGTGGAAGCTTATTCTAATGCGGGGATGTTGAAGTCAATATACAGTGGGCCAAAATTTAAAATTAGACAAACTCATTGGCAAATGTTGATATTCATTCAAAAAGGTCCTGATCTGAATCTCATAGATTGGTGGAGAAATTACATGTGCGATCAGCTACTGTGTTTCTGCTTGGGCTCTCATTTGAAAATGTTTGTATTTTTTTCTCTGGGCTCACAAGCTCAGAACCTTTAATCACTTTTCCACAAACACGTCCTTCTTGAAGGGCTGGACTTGTCCTTCCATCTCTGCTGCAGATTCTTGAAGTTGCTATGACTGTCGTCAACAGAGGAGAGAGTCCTGTCCTGATTGACTCACCAAACCACCAGAGCATTCTGGGGTTTGTAATATTGGCAGAACATATGCTGTATAATACCAACAGGTTGGCTCAAGTAGTCATTTGTTAATGCCTCGTGGGCCAAATATAATTACTCTATGGGCCAAAAACTGGCCCATGGGCCAGAGTTTGACTCCTATGTTCTAACGTAACACTGTGTACCACAGCAGAAATTATAGTCAATCTTTTAGAGCTGCTAATTGCAATGACACAGCACATTATTTTAAATTGAACTTGAAAATGTGATGCAATTTCAAACGTAACTTTAAAGAGGAGCAGCGAATTTATGATGTGCATGCTTAACCTGTTGGCCTCAGCTGTTAACAGTTTTATAAGTGATGCGCCACCTTGACTGAACACATCATGAACCATCAGTAGATAATAGATACTAATTAATGACAACAATAAAGTATTGCTGAGGCAAGGAATTAAAACCCTAATGATGTATGAATGTTGTTAATTAGTTTGTACCGATCGGCAAGATCAGGGCTGTGTGCACGTTTGTGTATTTGTGCATGTGTGATTATTTTCTAAGTCAGCATGCACATATCTGTGTGTGCTTCTGGAAATGTGTGAGTTTAGTACAGTATGGCTGTGAGCTTGTTGCAGTGTGTTTGTGTGTGTTTGCACAGCTGTAGCATCTTAGGAAAGCCTGGATACACAAAGCCACTGATCAACTCGACTGAACCAGAATATCTAACACCAAGTGAGTCTTGGTGAGAGACTGAATCAATGAGCCGGTCCATTTGAAATCATTTGCATTGTTAACTACTGTATGCAGTGGTAGTCTCCCAAATATCAAAGTGACCCCAGGATGCTTTTCACTTTTACAAGCCTGCTGCGCTCATAATAACGTGCATGCTGGCAAGTGCATATTTGCACAGGGAAAGATGACAACTTAATTCTATAGCGACAAGCAAAGATCTATTTATGGCCAAGTTTTTGATGTATTCATGCACAGCAGAAGCAAACTAAGACAAACTAACAGGATATACGTATTAACATTGCATTACCATCTAACACAATCCATTTCCACTTTTACTGCTTGTTTTGTGTTTCCACAATCACAGCTATAATTTAAAACAAGTTCCTGGACTTGTGTTTACCTTTCAAAATTCTGTACCCCCAGGCCAGGGGATATGAAAATGAAGGTTTGCAGACATGCTTTTACTTTTAAGTGGCTCTTAAAGAATTATACTAACCACAATGTGAACTTGATGAGAGATTATGAGGCTCTTTGTGCAAAATCCAAAGTATTTATGGCATATCCTAAACCGTCTATTGGACATGATGATAATAAACATATAATGACATATTAATGACTATAATAACAATTAAAATAAACTAAATTTACTCTGTCAGAGTTTATGTATTTTGTTCCCACATTATTAACATGGTGTTTTGTTGGAAGGACTTTATTTTATTATTTTGTTTATAAGCAGAATTGGCCATTCTTTTTAAGACTAAAGTAATCCACACTGAACGGCTTGTGACTCAACTGCTTGGGGCCCAAACGGATCAGCATCATATTTTCACATGTAAACAAATACAGTCACAATTTCCTTGAATCAGTAATATCTGGGTTTTGTCCATCAGTTTAATCCCCCACCTTTAGAGAAAATGGGAAAACTCTTAATCATCCTTGGCCGAATTGTTATGGAATGGCCCAATAAATGTAAAGAATGACAGCTGTGTAGAATCTGAATGGCTACAGCACTGTGCACTGTGTATTGGTGTGTCATTGTACTGGCTGAGGTAAATTCTTAGAGTCAGACAAACTCAGACTGAAAGTATTGCCCCTTTTGCCTTTTTTCATGGCCCCTGCTTTAGCATAGTAGGAGCTTTTTACTGGAACAGTCATTAAAGATTGACGGATGACTTGGAGGGGAAAGTGGGTATTTTCCACTGATGGAGCAAATCACCATTCAAGGACTCATTCATTCCATATAAGAGGGGCAACCATTAAGGAAGTTCTCAAAGGTAGAAACCTGTCAGATGTTATCTGAATCTGCATTTGTAGTTCCCTGCAAACATGCATCCAATTTTTGTCCCTGATAAGATGAAATAGAGACTTTGTTTGTTTATTGTTTGCTTTTGTTTTCTTTGTGGAGGCAGTATCATGTATACACCTACAGACTAGAGGGGTTGAACTCACCATTTGTTTTTGTTCCTAATACTGAATTTAATTTCAGTGGTCGTATTAAAATAATTATCTACAGTTAGTATGTGTTTCATTTTGAGCATAAAGAAAGAAAGATGAAAGCAGGAGGTGCTGGATGTCAAGATGCCTGGAAGGGTCCCCTGTTTCACCAGAATCCTGGATCACCACTCTGACTATGTCAACTAAAGAAAATGCAATGCTGGAAGGAAACATAGTGGATTTACTAAGAACAGATTGTAAAAGGTAATGTGCAAAACACTGATGTTTGCCTTTATAGTTGTGAGTCATTTTCCACTTGTGTGGAACTAACTAGAGTTTGAGGATCTCTCATTGATCACATAAAACACATGCATCCACTGTTCTTTGGGAAACGGTTTCACAGCTTTCAAGAATGTGCAACGAAGATATCTGTCCAAACACCAGCACAAACATCGGACCGTATAGGTCTGGAGGCTTAACAGATTTATAGCTGAGTGAGACAAATGCAGCATGAGTTAAAGAACTCTGTCACAATGCATTGAAAACAACCCGTTCAATGATTCCCCATTCTTCCCTCAGTGACTCACATGAAGGATTAGCTCCATGTGGAATTCTCTGTCCTCATTTTGGTGAAAAAACATACATAATCCCAACTTTTCACAGCCCACAATACTCAGGGGGAAGCTGCTCCTTTCCCTTGTTTAGATACTCAAGTGCAAAAGATAAAAATGAATGTAATGAAAAGCAACACTGTCAACTACACAGCTTATTTGACAAAAATGTAGGGCAGGAAAGTTTATTGTGAGAATGTGGGCTAGAGCTTTTCTCCCTCCAAAGACATTTCTTCATAACTAAACAAGCTGTCCCAGTAACCCACATCCATGCCACTATACTTTAGCAGCTGTGTGATCTGGTGTCACACATTGACAGGGAAAATGGATTGATTTGTCATTCTGATCACACAGCAGATGGAATGATTGCCTTGGCGTTCTGCCTCCTGGGAACCGCTGTGTAAATGTAGACTGATGTCAGGCAGCAACAACGCTGCCAATCTCCTAACGGCCAGCAGACATTCCTCCAAGATGAGAACAGGGAAGGAGAGCCTGGTTTTAAAAGCAGAGGATGGGCTTGTTGGAAGTGAGATTAAAGCAAAGCCACATTAAATGTAAGCTTTGAACACAGTGAAGATACCAAAATAATCTGCTCATCTTAAGTACCCATATCATTTCACCTGACCATGCCCTGCAAATTGTGTGTTTTTTAAACAAGGAACAAAAATGTTTATAAAAGTGACAAAAACCTCCATTGGTACTTGCAATTACTTTTCTCTTTACCACAGAATTTGGAAAAATGCAGGTCAACTCATTAACAGAACCCACGAGTTTGGCCTCGGTCTTTTCTGCAGCCTAAAAATGAACATGTGCAAACTTTCTTGGTCATTTCAGGAGATATAATGCAGTGAAACTGTATTGCTTGAAAGACCAGATCATACTGATTTCCAAACTGGATACACAGAGGTTTCTTGCTGTCCCTGTACCGCTCAAGATCTTTAAAATGCAATTTATATAGTATGAATTGATTTGCAACAATAATTTCATGAGCAAACTTATGTTGCATTTTGTGTCACTGTTGCCTGAGTAGATACAGAAAAATGAAACTTTTTCATTTGATACTGATCTGATTTGTGCTTCTGGCTGTCCCTCTTCTCCACAGCAACTACTTTTTTGAGTTTATTATTAGTGGTCAGTAAGGCAACACTTACTGTTGATCAACAATACAGGTAAGATGTCCAAATTGTTCACAAATTGATATTAAAATGCCCTGATTTATCAGCTAATGTCTGTGATTGGCCAATGTTTAGTTTAAGTAGCCATGACCACTGATCACATGGTCTATCTTAGATTTTCACAAAATGTAAAACATGGAAAACAGGATGACACTCACTTATGCATACAGAAACACAGAGGCTATTTTTTTTTAATTTCCCCAGATTTTTAAAAGCATCTGCACAATTCCACAAACCCTACCGGGTAAAAAAAAAAAATAGTCCCCCATCCTAAAATGTTCCCTGACAAAGCATGAACTTGGGGTTAAGAAGGTTCTAAGTGCTGAAGAACAGTGGGGTTTATCAGCTCTGTGGGAGAATACGTACAGCGTTCTGCACTTCAGCATATAAGCTGGTTTGTAGGTGCAAACATGTTTATTTTACCACCTTTGCATTTTGATCCTTTGAAAAACGCAGCTATGAGAAGTAGATGGACAATAGGGTCCAAACTCCTTTCAGCTTATTTACTGAGGACAACATTAAGGGCCAGATCTACTAAGTTTCCAATTTGTGAGAAGTAATTTGCATGTGTAAACAACAATTTTGTGCATTTGCCAGAACCAGTTTGTGGGCCATTTAGTAAGAGTGGTTGTGTAAATGGACGGCAGGTGCAAATGTGTTGCAGACTTCCTTTAAATGATAATTTTGTGCGTGGTTGGAACCATGGTGAGTTTGGAGAGAAAGCATGACCTACAGCAGAGAAATGAAAAAAAACGAACAAACAAAAAAAAACTTGTTTTGCCTCAGTTAATGATTGCAAACCATAAAACTATGACCATCCAGCAAAACGTGGCATTTACAACTTGCATAGTACATCTGAAAAACAGGATGGGTGAATCCAGCTGGGACATGCAATATCTATTATTTGCAGGTATGCATGACTCCTCTCCAAATCATTCCTGAACTCCCACCAACAGCTCCAAAATGGCCAAAAACATAAACTGATATGTTTGGATAACTGTTTCCTCATTTATACCGAAAATATTCACATAGGAGTTAAAAAAAACAACAACACATTCTCAGTGTCTCTTTGCTTTGTTTCATGTCTCCTTCTTGTGACAATTACTGTAGCCATGTGTACAATGTTGCACACAGACTGTTTCCACATCCTTTTGAACATATTACATAAAGGCGCAATTTGCTCTTAGGTTTTATAAATCACATCACAGCTGCTCAAATAATATAATTCCTACATATTCTCCTCCCAACACATAGTGTGTGAACGCTCTATATTCATTGTGGCTTACTTACTAACTGGATCGTGATGCAATGTTTTGCACCTTTGAAAGATGGAACCCTTGGTGTGTTTTGTTAGTAAATCAGTTTGTAGTTTTTTTTGTGTGTGCATTGAGTTTGCACATGTTTTAGAATACGCAAATCTTCAGCAGGCCTAAGTGTGACCTCTAATCACCAGCTCCAAACAACTGAGTGTATAGAAGAAAAGCCAACAGCTTTGTAGGGCTGAATGTAAGACACCCAAAGAAACAAATCTGGGAGAAGTTAAAAATACTTAAACAAGATCAAAGCAGGAGAAGGAGCACAATAGCCAGAGTGGGCCCAGCTGCCTATCAACAAGTGGTATTTTACAGAACGCGACAGAAAAACAAAGCAAGCAATCTTTTATGACCCTGATTAATAAATTCCAGGTAATGAAAATGTCCCGAAATAACAATGGGACACTCAGAGATTGTCATTTTAAAGGCGCAAACCAAAACATCTGGACATGTGGTTGCTGTGGATGTTTTTCTCTTTGACTTAAGGTAACTATGGATAAGGATTTAGGTAAAATGTGCATAACATGAGCTCAATAACAGTATGCCAAGCTACATTGTGTCAATTTTTGTGACCGATTCAGATAATAAAACTTCCTGGAAAAATGTTTTATGTGTAAAACACAAAGTTCTAAAATCTTTAAAAAAGATCCATTTTGTCAAAATGCAATCTTAGCTGGACATATAATTGTGTTTTTTATATATTTAGCTTGCTGTAAGGAGAAGACAGTCCACAAGGACAGTCTAAAAAAAAAAGAAAAGAAAAGGACTTAAAACATTAAAACATTAAAAAAATATCAGTGCAGTTAACATGTAGACCAAACTGTCAGCAACAGGGAGGAAATTACAAAAGCAATAACAAACACAGTAATGTACTTTGTAAATACAAATTCATATATATATATATATATATATACATATATATATATATATATATATATATATATATATATATATATATAATCATGGGTGGCGGTGTGGACCCAAATGCAGAGATGAGGGAACTGGGATGCAGGTTGAAGACAAAACCTAAACAAAGACACTCAGGGGACTAACAACGAAGTACAACAAACTAGAGCAACAAAATGATCCAGCAACAAAGAACTAAAACTGAGGGGTATAAATACACTGGGGAACCAAACAAGAAACAGGTGTACGGAATGAACTGAAACAAGACCAGATGAACTCAATGAACAGGAAATCAATAAAGCTAAACAACAAACAAGGGAACCAAACAGGAAAAACTACAAAATAAAGCAGGAAACCTGAAACTGAGGCAAAGCACAAACCACATCATGACAATATATATATATATATATATATGTTTTTTTTTTCTTTCTTTTTTTGTGAAACACATATAAAGTCTTATAAGCAATACAAAAACAGACCATTCTCAGTTTGGAAAAGCTGGCAGACATCTTCACTGAATCAGAGAAAAAAAGAGCACATTTTCACCATATCCAATATAGTTTTCGCACATTTACTTAACATTTATGTATCTTATTGCTAACTACTTTGGCATCAGACTGTTCTTTATTGTTCACTATATTTAATATGTGTATACTCTGTCACAACTGAAAAACATCCATGTTTCTATGTGCCATGATAGGTGGATTGCCTCTGCAGCCTACCAGCTTTGACTATGAGTCCTACTGGTCTGATCCTGATATACCTTTAACAAGACTGTAAAATGAAATGAAAATCCTGAAAAAGCTCAAACCCTGACCATCTTTTACATTTTGGCTAAAGTAGTGCCAGTAAACTGCCAAACAAATCAGATGCAATGTCTGGGATGAGCTGGATAGACACTTTATTTTAAATGCAACAACACAGAGAAACATGGATATTTTTGGCTGAGAAAATTAACAAGAGCTAAAACAACTGTTTTCAAAAATGTATTGGTGTAAAAATCTTTAAACTTAGAATTCAATCAAACTACTGAGGGAATTTTGAGGTTTGACTCATTTTAGATGGAGAAACATGCACTTCTGTGGCTTCTTTTGATAATTCAGTTATACTGTCAGAATTCTTCCCTACTTCAGCAAAATGACAGCATTCTGATTGCCGTCAACTGCAGGTCAGACACTGACTGCTCACAAGACTTCCACACAACCCAATGTTAAAAAAAAAACACTTAAATGACCTTTTAAGTGCATGAAGAAGTCAAATAAATCCACTATAGCATATTCAGCTTTTGCATTTTAAAATCCTACATCTTTGAAAAAATGTTGTTCAAAAATATCACAAAATGTCCATTTTGTGGTAACTTTGATTTATACCTTGATAATTTAGACTGTAGTTGAAAAAATCTAAAAGTTTTTGCTGATAAGCAAATATGACAAATAAATAGCTATATGGATTGAGTCTATTATACTTTTTATTTGCATTAAGGACTTACTGATGACAGCTGTGCCATTCCCAGGTGTGATGCGGCCTGTTAGGCATGAAGTCTGCTGTGCCCTTGTTCTTTACCCTCTGTGGGAATCGCAGCAGGACCCTCACATCATAGTCACTGGTGTCAGTGCCATAGGCAGTGCTGAATGACGGACACATGCATGGGGAGAAAAAAAGATGAGAAAACATGCCAAGCTGCAAGGCATGATATCCACAAAAGAAGTCATTGTACATTTTACCACCATCTCGCTTAATACACATTTCAAGTGTGGTATACACTCTGTTGCATGATTTTTTTTAATTTTTTTTTTTGTTGAAAAAAAAACCTGGCATAACCTCGGTTTTACAACCGCTGAACATCTAAGCCATTTATCTTGTGACTGTTGTTGACATTGGAGTGTATAACAAATTACAACTGCCCATCTGTGGGTGATTGCTGCAAACTCAGGCAGGATATGAGAGGGCTTTGAGAGATGGGTATGCTTGTGATGGGAAGGGGGCAAATAGAGCAGCTACAGGGACAACACACTTCCATCAAATCAGTGGTGTCCTCACAGTCAACAGACCCAGGACTAAGGCTCAGGGGATGTTGTTCACCAACACAGAGACACGAAACTAAGGACAGCCATTATCCCTGAAGGTGACCAGGATTTAGTTTAGTTTAGCTCAGCTGTAAGTCAACTTTTGTCCTAATTTCTCTTTGCTGTAATTAAACAGAATAGGTTTGAAGTACAAGAATAAACATAATGGTGTATTGTAAAAGGTGCACTGCCCAAACACAAAATAACTAAAAACAAACTATAGTTCTCTTTTATAGATGATCATTTTGTCATTAACCAGTAATTACTTCAGATTGTCCGTATTTATCACTTAACACAAGAGTTATATCAGTCTGCAGGGTAGTTTCAAAGAAATGCCAATAAACTGCATGGTGACTCTTTTTACTTCACCATCACTTTGTGCCATGTCAGCTGATGTTACATAATGTGATGAAAGCATGTTACGTCCATGTCTAGTTACATCACAATGTATGCTTTACATACTGTTGGCTTGTAGGCTTGAAAGGGCCAAGTAGGGTGCATGATGGTATTCGTTTACTGACACCATCCTGGTGTTTTCCTCATTTTCAATTCTTAATTTTTCAACCCATTTACAATGTAAACAGGTTATAAATTTAAAAAGCAAAGAAAAAAAATATTAATGTTGAGGGGTTAAATATTTTCCTTCTCATAGGTTGCACCCACCATGATCCACATTGGATGCTGCTCTATACAGTTGGACATTGTTCACCACATTTATGTCCTGTTTGATCCAATACCTTTTACATGACTTTTTCTTTTGTCTTTGAAATAAAAAGCACTGTGGCCTCACAGCAAGCAGGTCACTGATTTGATCCTTGGCTGGGGAAAGGTTTGGTCAGTGGCCTTTCTGTGTGGAGTTTGCATGTTCTCCCTGTGTATGCGTAGGTTCTCTCCAGGTACTCTGGCTTCCTCCCACCATCCAAAGACATGCATGTTAGGTTAATTGGAACTCTAAATTGCCCCTGGGAGTGAGTGTGAGTGTGAGCGGTTATTCGTCTCTGTGTAGCCCTGCGATGGACTGGCGAGCTGTCCAGGGTGTACCCTGCCTTCGCCCATAGACAGTTGGGATAGGCTCCAGCTTCCCCGCGACCCTGAATGGATTAAGCAGTTTAGAAAATGAATGAATGAATGAAAAATGTTTCTCTGTGTTTCTTCCATTTGTTTGGACAAAAATCATTCTTAGCAAATGACTGAGATGTTAAAAAGAAGTTAATAATGTAACAACGGTGAAATAGTTGAAATTTGAAACAGTAGTGTTGTTACTGTTTGTTGTAACACTAATGTTATAAAACAACAAACACTTAGTTTGGGTCTCATATACCCAAGCCAACTGGTCGAGATGGCTCAGGCAGGTTTTATTTCCACATTTAAAAAAAATAAATAAATTGATCAAACTCACTGCAAATGTACTTCTACCAAATAGTAGACCAGGACCTTAAAGGGTTAACTTTAAATTTGGTCACGTCAGTTTCTGTTTGACTAAGCCAAACATTTCTGAACTATATGCTTAAGTAAAAGCATTAAAACATCCATGCTAGACAACCTGCTGGACACAAACATGAAAGATTCCCATAGAAATACTTTGAAAGTTGTTCTGAGTAACATCTGCACAAACACAAAGCCTTTGATTTCAGCTGTATTTTATATCTGATTCTGAGTTGTGTGAAGATGACATCAGGATCTTGCCAGATGTTCTCTGCACATGACACCATTTAAACAAGGCGCATCATCTTGGTAACCCAAAACGTGGAGTAGAACATTGTTGCAGAAGGGGGGTAGTGCAATGTTTAGCTTGTGTTATTAAAAACAAAAAAATAAACATGCTTTCCCAGCTAAGTTGCTGTCATTCACATATTTTCTTTTCTCAGAAAGCATCAGAAGTAATAAATGAAGAGGCGTCCATTGAGAAACTTAAAACATTTTCAAATGGTTGCTCTGTTATAATAAAATCCTGATTTTAAATCTTCAGTATAACATAATGAAATTCACCATTCAAGTAAATTAGATGATGATGTCCACAAAGAATGTTGGAAATGGCATAATGTTACATTTTCACACATAGCCCACATGTGCTTTTCATATTTACGGGAACAGAGATGCTGGACTAGTTCAATGGTCATATGGACGCATAATATTACTCAACAGTGCATCACACTGTACTGATAGTAAAATGGTTTATTTTAGTACCCAAATTATGTCATCAATAATAAACTACTTTTGTTTGTCTAAACCTAACCAAGCAGCATTTAAGTGTAAACAAATTCATTATATATAATAATAGGAAATAACACATTAAGAAAAAAGATAGGAGTGAAGTAAATAGGCAATGGCCATCCAGATTTGGATTTATTTACCTTGACAGGCATTTCTCCTCTGCAGCACAGCGAAGAGAGTACATGTGGGCCCTCTGGATATACGTGGACGCCTGGACATAGTGTGGGTCAGGAACCAGGTCTGGTAAACCTGAAATAATAGACATAGTGTTCATCATTCAGTCACACTTTTTGCATAACCTTACATACAGATTTCTTTTAGATTAAAAAGCTAACCATATAAATTCACCTGAAACTAATTGTAGCAGTTTATACTGAGTAAATCCACTGTTATTATAAATTTAGGTGTATCTACAGCCAAGTTGAGTTGTCCATGTGGTGGTTCACATGATTTGTCAATATCTTTTGTGAAATATGTGTTGGTGGTGATGGATGACAGGGCTTGTGGTTCAAGGCTTGGTCACACTGGTGAAATCTACCGGCGACTAATTACAATGCATTCCAGATGATTATCGTTGCTCTCTACTGTAAAGCTCTAATGTGAAGAGTGATGCTGCAGGGAAAGAGCAGGTTACATAAAGATCTTTTGTTGCAAAAAAATACCTGAAACAAAAAATATCTCTATAACCACGCAGTAATATACTGACTTAATTCTTATCTTCTTAGCTAATGTGAATTCCACAACACAGATTATACCACAATGGTGTCACATCACATATAATAAACTAAACATATATATATACCAGGGACAAAGTTGAGATTGAACATTTCTCTGCAACATCATCACCGATGGCTTTGTTTGCAAAGCAGCCTGTATTTTCAAAAGGATGCTTTCTGCAAACAAGTGACAGAGTAAAAAAGTTTGTCAAAAAATTTTAAAAAAAGGGAAAAAAAAGCAGACCCTGTCAGTGAATGCCTGTAACATTCCCAGAAAAGACCATGCCAGCAAGGATCTCTGACATGGCTGATCACCCCTGTATGTGTAGCTTACAAAGGCCACAGAGTTGGATGTGAACTTGTTCAAACAATCTGATGTGTCACTTTGGAAATTCAAAATGACAAACAGGAAGCACAACCTTCAATTCAGATGCTTCACTCAAGCAAACGAAATCCCGTGACACCTGACATTGGGCTCAAATGAAAGCATTTACTTACATCCTTTTAATGGAAACCAGATTGGAAACTTCCTGAGATGTATTTGCCCGGCATTTAACACCCAGGTGAGTTTTCCTTCCCCAGCTGCAAGTTTAAAAGCAGGCTTTCCCTTTGAGAGCTCTGTGCAAACATCCAATCTGACATCTCTATCTGAGGCAGACATGCAGGACAGGAGGGAGGCTTCTTGGAGCAGACCATGTAAACACCGTAAACCGGTGTGAAACACAGAGGCTTCCCAGCATCACTCTCAATCCAATTTTGCTTCCTCTCCACCCTCAGAAGGCTTTGTTCTCAGCCCTCTAATCTTTTGATATGTGAAAGTGGGTCTCTATCACAGGGATAAAGTATACTGAGAAGCCAAAGCTGGTTGGCTCTCGATGGCATGTGACAAAGCTACACATTACACTCTAAGTGGGGCATGGAGAAAAGAGAATGACTCTTGCCGGGCTTTTTGTATCATCTGGCGTAGAGACATGAGGGATTCCTTTCTAGATACTTCTGAGCTGTAGACTGTTAGCAGGGCATAGATGCTAAAGATGGAAATTCAGAAACAGCACCTGGTGATAGGTTAAAAAATTAACTTATAAATGTAAAAACTATTTTTTTTCAGCTTTGAGAAACAGAACATATCAGAGAAAAAATGGTAGGATGACATCCTATTTCTTGAGAGACTCATTGGAACCAACAAGCTGCCAGCTCATACGAACGTTAGGTCAATGTGCATTTCATCAATACGTTTTGACAGAAAGTAACTATATTTTACAAGTAACTTCCATTTCTTAATCAACTATTTTAGTGTTAATGGTTTTTATGTTAGGTGTTGTTTTGAAAAAATTATCAATTTCTCCTAACTAATGAAATCAGAAAAGACAAGCTTGAGAAACAGTTCAAACCTCTCACTTGTAAGTCAGGAGTCTCAGACTATGGTATTATTACAAGTTCCCATCATGTTCTATTGCACACTACTATATTTTTTTCCCTTCTGGCTTTCTGTAGTTTATTGTTTTGTGGACAATGGTTTAGAGTCCTTGATTTTGTCATTTAGTGTTAACTATTCTGGGCTTTTCAGGAGCCATGAGTAACGTACAGGAAATAGATTTGAAGTAAGAATGAAAGGACAGTGGTATGGCCATGGAAACCCGCTTTGACTGACTGATACAGCTTTAACAAAGCAAGTTATAAAGAATATCCTCATGTAAACATTTAAAATATTATAACCCTAATATTTAAAGGCAACATTTTATTGAATGTGTTTATTCTACTAAAATTCCTGGATATTAAAATATATATTTATTATAAAGTTTGTTTCGTACTTTTCTACTCATGAAAACATACAGGAAAAAAAAAAAAAAAAGTTCACATATTTTTATTCTCCTATGAAATGATCAAAATTGTAGCTGTATAGATCTCAGCTGTTATTATAGTGGTATAAAAATCCTAATGTCGTGCTATGAAGCAATGCAATAAAAATGTCTGCCTCTCAACAGCTCTTAATGGTGGAATCTATATCGCAGTGATTACTGAAAGCACGAAGGCCCATGCACACATTTTGGTTCTTTGTGCTTTATGGTAGAAATGACTTCCAGCTCTTGAGTGTCTAATGAATCATATTTGGAAAGCACACAGAGCACTAGAGAGACTGCTGTGTGGTTCAGGGAGATTATAGAGTAAAAACAAATGATAAATGTGCATCGAACAATGAGAATCTTGTTGGAGGTTCTGATCTTCTCTTAGCTCATACAGACACAGTGTCTGGCTCTCAGAGCTTTGCACACATGCTGTTTGCATTTAGCTAAACATCTTTTGTTTTTTTCTTTCAAATCTTTGATCTTTTCTTATTTCTTATCTAATCTCTAAAGAGAAACTTCTCCCTTCCTGGCACACTGTCAATAAACAAGGTAAAGGTGACTGGTTGCTAACTGACCTGAAGAAACAGCTGTCAAAGAAATGTCTTAAGATAGTGTATGGTATGCTTTCACACTCCTCCTTCTGTACTAAAGTACTCTAACTAAATATTTATTTGATTTCCTGTAGCTGAAGCAATGGACCCCATGTGTTACTGGGACTTTCCATGCTCTCCCTCTCCCCTCAGGGAGTGGTGAAGTACTGTATCTACCTCCCTCATCCCCCTCTACTCCAGGAGGCAGCCACCAACACCCCTTGACACCAGCCCCCTATGAGGTCACCACCACCATTACCAAACTCCATACGCCTCACGAACCAGTCGTTTTTCTTATAGCGCTGCACTCCCCCCACAAAAACACAGTGGTTCTTGTGTCTGCTCTCTGAACATTGGCAGAGTTTGCTCAACACATGGTTTTAATAACTGCATGAGTGGGAAAAGATGAACCATGCATCCTTCTCTGCTTTATTTGTAATCAGAAAATAAAGATGAAGTGTAAGCAGCTGGTTCATTCTGAACAGTTCATATTTCGTAACAAATTGAAAGAAAAATATCACAGGAATGCGATACAGGGCGAAGGTGTGGTGGTCTTGCAACACTTCTTGATGGTGTTGCATATTTCAAATTCATGTGTGCAACAGCAACAGAGATCAGATGGCAAACTCGTCCCTGTTCTTTGCCTCAGAGACAGAAATACTTTGAAGGTTTGTACAAAAGAGAGCATGCGCTTTGTTTCAGCAAAAACTGTGAAGTAGTTTTTTACTCCTTAAGGAGTTCTTTAAATGCAAAGCACACTGTATTTGCCACTCTACTCACATCACAATTTCTTCTGTCATTATCAAGATTTGGCCACATGTTTTGAATTACTTTATATAAAAAAAAGTCTAGATTTTTAAATCAACCATACTGTACCTCTTTGTTGTCGTCGGAACACACTACCAATATTAGTAGCGGGATTATCAGGTGCAGAGTTTGGAGAAATTCTGCCTTGAGCAATTGGCTGTAGATATGGAGGCTGTGGTCTTCCAAATGGAGGGAATTGCTCATATTGCGGGCTCCTGATTTGTGGCTGACCTGCAGGTCCTGGTCTGTCTACTGCAACAGGGAGGGCCTGGTTGGCATTGGGGACAGGGATGGCAGGAGCAGATTCTTCATTGTAAAGGCTGTGGGTGTATCTGTGGTCTAGACCATCTGAAAATGGTGGCTGGGCAGCACGTGCAGGCACCGCAGGGTTAGGCCCATAGCCGTAGGACTGGTAGTAATAGTAGCCATTTTCAGCAAAGTCAGATGGAGAGCCTGGGACCACCGGGCCCAAACCACCTCCATACCCAACTCCAGTATAACCCTGTCCAGTCCCATACCCTCCAACGCCATATCCTCCTCCTCCAACAGGCTGAAAAGGTGGTTCAAAGCTCCTCACTGGTCCATCTGCAAAACTCGGGTCAAAAGACTGGAAAGGGGGCTGTTGTGGGAGTGGATACTGTGGGTACACTGGTACATTATATGAAGAGGAAGAAAACGAAGAGGATGATGATGAAGAGCCTGTAGATGGACGAAGGCGACTGGTTGAAGATCCCTGGAACCGGCCACTACTACTTGAGGTGCCTGTAGTTTGTCTCCAGTTTTCAGGCACTTGCCCAAAGCCAAACGGATGCCTGGCCTGCCCACGGACTGTTTCAGAGTATCCCCTTGATGGAGCCTGTCTGCGGACATTGCCTCCCTGACGTCTCCGCGGAGTGCGTGAAGGAGCGTCTGCTAAAACCAACCTGGGACCTCTGTCCTGGGCCCCAGCACCAACAGGGACATATTCAGCTCCACTATTCAGCAAACTGAACACCTGACCATTGTTTTCCCACTGGATCACCTGCCTCCAAGGGGTAGCAGAGCTGTCCTGCTCCTGACCCTGACTCTGGCTCTGCTCCTGAGTTTGTGTGGCAACCTGAGCCTCCCCTGAGCCCAGCAGGATAAATACCACACTTGCCACAAAAACAGAAAGCATTTTGGCTCCAAAGATGCAGCAGGTCACCCCAATGGAAAAAAATAGAACAAAAGAAAACAAAAAAAAACAAAAAAACGACCTTCCAAGCGCACTGCAGCTCAAACTCAAACCACCTGTACTGCTGTCAATAAAACATGAGTATCCTTCTCCTGCGGGTACAGCCTCAGTGTACTTGTTGAGACAGATGCAAGGTTGCAATGTAAGCCTGCAGTTGAGTGCATCTGCGACTCTTCTCTGCCAGCAGTAGAGGAGCTGGAATGTGCAGGAGCAATCACACCTAGGAGTTTGAAAGTGGGATCAGAAGACCCACTGGTATTGTAACCTTTAGCTTGTGCTACGAAAATATGTCCTGACTTCTTGTCGATCCGCTGGCTCGCCTGTCAGTAGACTAAGCATCGCTCTCTGCCTGCTGGAAAGAAGTGCCTGTGCCCTACACAACTGCAAGCTTCTATTTGCCTGATTGCTTACAATGGGCTGTGAAAAAAATCTCAAACTTTTTTTCTTTTTGTAAGGAGAGGTCCCACATGGCCCTAGTGCTAGTGAGGTTTCCTGGATCGCTGCAGCCAAAGCTCTGTGAGGTTTCCAGAGTCAACATTACAATTTGCAAAGGCATTCAGACATACTGTACAATACATCTCACTTGCTACAACTATTCTCAGCTTCTGCATCAACGGGCCAAAGTAATCTCCATCTTCCCACTGTTGTCTAAAAGACTGTGACTCTGTCTTTAAAACTCTTCAAATAAAAAAACAACAACACTCGGATTCATCTAATTACTAACAGGGGTACCTCTTGAAAAAAAAAAAAACAAGAAAAAAAAAAACAAGCATGAATTCAATGCTCACAATGAACAAAAGGATGTTTTTTCTTTATTTTTTTCTTTAGCCAAATTCTAGTTTTAATGTTACCAGATAATATGCAAAATGTATCCATAAGCACGAAATAATGTTCCCTGTTTAATATAATTCTCTCTTTATGCAGTGAACATGTTGGAAAAAGTGTTCAGCATACTCCACCCAAAGGAATATTAAACTGAGGTCAATTAACAGAGAGTTAAAAAACCTTCCTTTCACCAAGCACACATGCACACTCACACAACTCTTTTCTCCACCCCTCATCGCCCTGACTACTTGTAGTACACTGAATGAACAAAAGACACGCATACAGTACATGCTGAGCTCCCTGGCCTGACTGGGCTGTGTGTGTTGTTATTTGTGAATACTTTCAAAGCACCGTTGCACCCTGAGACACCTCATTTAGACAAATGTTCTGAGAGACGAGTCGTTTAAAAAGCACATGTACCAGGAGGAAGGACTGAAATCTGGTTGTTTTGTGCCTGCCTTCATAGTATTGATGCAGAAAGAGTCAGATTTCCTGCCGTTATCAAAGTCAGCAGTTTGTCAGTATTTTCCTTGGCATGGCTTGATGGGGCACTGGCCTCAGAGTGCCACAGATGCAAAGTGAGATGGCATTCTTTCAGGGCTGCAGCACTGAATACACACTTCTGCACCTCACTGAAAAAAAGAGGGATTTAAAAATGCAACCTGGTTCCAATGATAGAAACAAAAGGCAGAGCCAATCACATCAGTTAAAATAGGTTATAAAGTGGGGTTCATAGCACCAGCGCTGCAGATAGAGAGCATAGATTTTTCAACCGTTTGTGCAACAGAAAATGATTAGACACCTCAGAAGTTGCTGGATATTGGTAGGGACATGTCTTTACCATCCTTACCCAATTTAGCATCAACTGACAATGTCCCCATTCAAACCACTTAGAGAAAACATCTGTAAAGATGACCTCAGGCAGAGAAAGCAAGAAAATTTAAATGTTTTGATCGTATTGTCCTGTATCACTGTCATATACTTCAGCAAATTATATTTTTAACCTTCCCTTGCATATCCTGGAAGAACGGTGGCCAATAAAATGACCAGATCAAACACTTAATTTCTGCAATTTTGTAACAAATATATTCATACAAATATTTATTACAACTTAGATTAGGTCAAGTTATAATTTATAGTTATACTTATAGCGCCTCTTGAAAACCAAATAGGTCATTTTTCCATAAAATGTGTTGATTTAACTCCAAATAGAAGAATTCCTTCTTGTTTTGTTTTATTGTTCTCCTATTTTTTATTGTTTTGTTTTAGTACTTATTAAAGCTCATATTCTGTTTATCCTATATAAATCCTTTTTTATGACATGCTTGTGCATTACTTGTCTTTCTTTCGGCTATATTAAGCTCAAAAAGTTTTTTTTTTTTTCCCCTCCTAATTACAGATTAATCCCAGGAGATTGTCTGTGAAGGCAGAAACTGCTGCTTTAAGCAGGCAAACTAGCAGAGAACCTCAATGCCTTAAAAGTCTGTCACAGAAACATTCCACAGAGATTAGTCTAAGTTATGAAGCAAGGTTGGTTGTTTCTGTAGACCGCTGTGTGCGTCTGGTGTTTGCTTGAAACAGCGTGCGCCCTGTGAAGTAAGGTGAAAGAACGCATTGATCTCTGTGATGATGCAGCACAGGAGGAAAACCAAGGGAGTAGACATCCTGCAGAGCGTAGCTTTTAGCTGCACAGAATCAGAGCTCCCAGTACTCTTACATGTGTAGAGCTTCATCCTCTAAGTCAGTGTGTAGAATTGTATGCTCATATGTGTGTTGTTGCAACAAACATATCAGTGTTTCTGTTTCTGTACTGGAGTTGGGACCTGGAGGCATTTTGTTTATCCAGTTTTCATGAGGGCAACACCCTGAGGTTTTTCAACATACTTGGCACAAGCTTTCACTTGGACTAAATGAAGAACTGATTAGGATCTGTTGACTGAACTGAAAGATTTTATCAAGAAACTACAGTAAATACAATATAATCCAAGCAAGTGGCTATTGGGAAAAAAAATGTAATTCACATCTACAAGATCAAAAGTTAAACAATGAAGAAGTGATTGTGATCATAGTTCACATTTGACCTGGTGATGAACTAGTAATAATAAAACTGTGTTAGGTTGGAACTGTGGTTGCTGTTTAAATTTTGATAATTTGAAGCATCCATGGTTTAATATTTTAGAACTTGCAGCTTGTTTGGGGCAGCAGCCATGTGAAAAATTGTCTACATTTGCAGCAACACTTTGGATAAACATACTTGACATTCTGATATCTTATACTGTACTGCTTTGACCTGTGTCTTACAATGAAAAATAGATTTTTCCCTTGTCTACAATTTTCTATGGCATTTAGTTTTTTCAGTCAAGACAGTTCATTTCATTTTTAGATGAAAAAACTGTTTTCTAAAGGCATCAGGTTTACATATTTAATGCTTATTCTGACAGCTGGCAATGCATATTTGTTAAAAAAAAAAAGAAATGAAACGAAAAAAAATCAGCTATCAGATGTTGCGAGACGTGCATTTCGCAACACACATTGTTTTCATTCTCTATTTCTGGAATCAAATTGCTACTCACATGATTAAACAATTAAGAAAAACATTTTGAAACCTGAATAAAAAAGATAGTTTGACTTCCAGTGTAGGACATCCTATCTCACACATTACCAAATATTCTCGGTATTTGTCTTTCAGGATTTAGAATGTAACCATAGTGACAGCTAAGCACAGATGTTGAGAAGTGAAACTGTTATGATGGCTAATATGAGGTATTTAATGTCAAACATGATGATAAACCACATCCTGAAGTTGCCTCAGAATATGACACATTCAGCATTTTTGGTCCTACAGCTTTCCTTCCCATCTGTAATCTGCTGGAGAAACAGAAAAGATTGCTGTGACTGCATTTTCTGTGGAACATTTCCAGCTATTCTGCAAACAATTTTAAGTCATGCTGGAATTTTTTTTTTTTTTTTTTTTTATATCAAATCCAAACATTAAAGAATACTGTGCCTTTGTTGTTTAGAGGAATTGATTTGATATTTAACGTTGGTGTTAAAATAGGTCAGTTAAATTGTTTAAGCATTGCTGCCATAAAATGGGTTTTTATTATGGTGCTGAGAGCCTTGGAGTAATACGACACACTCAGCTCAGTGACTTACGGCCCAATAGCTTTGAAATAAAAAGCCCATAAAGACGCAGCAACAACGCTCAGCCACAAACTGCATCTGTGGTTTGATCGACCCTGTAATAATTGTTGACTCCCGAGGAGCACATCAGATCTCTTCTCTTTCATCTTCACACACAGCTTTTCTAATATTAAGTAATTATTTCCATTCACAATCCTAACTTCCTCTTCACCGTGTCGGAGACACAACAGCTGAGGTTGGCGATTGCATGCACATTTGGTAATACCGTTGGAGCATTCAGCCTTTGAAGTACCCACCTGCTTTCCATTAATTTAATTTCCATTCAAGGAGAGTCATCAGACACCTGCACTCTACTCTTGGCTCACTACCAGATACAAGGGGACAGAAACTATGAAAATGCCTTCAGTCATGTTAAATTTTCTTTTTCTTCCTTATGCAAAATTGAACTTTATGATCCTCCAGTTAAAAAAACTCATAATTTGGACTCTGTTTGCCCCTCAGCTTGCTTCATTGGTAAATATGTCTATTTTATATCAATATAGCAACTCATGAATGTTTGTTATGTCTTGAAATGTGATTACACAACAAAATGACTGTGAATGAAGTTTAACTTAAAAAAATATTGTAAATGCTAATGTGTTTGAAAGCTTATGAATTTATGCAATGTGATTAAAAGCAAATGAAAAACAATTCTGGATTCGTCATTTTTAATGTGTTGTGGAAAGCTTCAGGTGAACTCCAGAAGTTTTATAGTCCTCAACCATGTCCACTTCCTCTTCTAGAATGAGAATAATGTGTGGCTTACTCCTTGTCCTCCTAAATTCTACAAATTGGTTTGTGTTTAAGAAGACGTAATTGTTTCCACACCCTCGAAACAACTGACAATTTCTCAGACGTACAACCTCTCCGTCTCATGAGTGTAATTTTTGGAGGTTCTCACAAAACAGTGTGGGCTGAATTGTGTCAACTTTTGAGAAATCCAAGAACATGACCCTCACAATATTGCAGACTTCATCCAGATGGGATTGGGCTTGTTCAAACCAGCAGATGTAGCCATCTTCAACTTCATCCGCAGTGCTATAAGCATTTATAGGTTAGGATTTTCATGATTTGGGAGGTTCGTCTTATTAAGAAATTAAGTGTTTTATGTAGGACAAACAGAATATGAGCTTTAATAAGTACTAAAACAAAACAGAAAAAAATAGGAGAACAATAAAACAAAACAAGAAGGAATTCTTCTATTTGGAGTTAAATCAACACATTTTATGGCAAAATGACCTATTTGGATTTCTAGAGGCGATATAACTATGAATTATACCTTGACCTAATCTAAGTTGTAATAAATATTTGTATGAATATATTTGTTAAATTGCAGAAATTAAGTGTTTGATCTGGTCATTTTATTGGCCACCGTTCTTCCAGTATATGCAAGGGAAGGTTAAAAAATATAATTTGCTGAAGTATATGACACAGTGTTACTGTTCCATTGTCATTGAGGGTAAACGGATGAGCTTTTTTTCAGTACTGGAATAATACATAGTGTATTCCACAGGATGGTACATTCTTGGGCTAGTGTTGAAAATGTTCTGCAAAATCCAATATTCTTCACCTGACTACAGGAAACAGACAGGCTAGAGGCGCCAGAGAAGGTCTCAGTAAGTGCTGATGTGGGAGGAAGATTTTGTAAAGCTGTATTAAGATCCATGACAGAGCAGCAGGGAGATACTGTGGATGTGTGACGGGAAAGTTGTGTATACGGAGGTCTGACTGGTGGGAGGGGTGGAGAAGGCTGAACTGAACCAACTGAAAAAACATCATCTTATTAGCTCTGTCCAGCTAATTCACTTTGAAGTTTGTAGTCATTTTAATTCCTGACCACACACCCTTCACATTGTTCTGTTGGGGTTTGATTTCCAACTTTGATTTCCAATGTCAGCCTTGATCTTGAAACTGCAACATTTTTTTTCCTTTGTAGACAATCTGTCATGAAAATGGACTGAACATATACCCTTACACCTGCGAGCAGTGAGATCTTTCAGTTCCCCAATGCTGTCGACATAATGAAGTGGAAATCAGAGGGTAAGGACAAGATAAGGAGAACAAAGAGGGGTTAATTGCCCAAGAGCCACATTGCTTTGTCAACAGCTGCCGTCCCCACATTAGGATGGACTAATGTAATTTATATGACACTGTGGTTGAGGTTATCTGAGGAAACTGGAAACTGTAGAGGATATCTGTGCTTGTTTTGTGTCACTGAGCATCAGATTTTAGGAAAATATGGGGTTCAGTAAAGCATAGATGCGAGCTTATAGATAAATAAAAACTCCTGGCTCCTGAACCCATCTAGAGATGAAACACCAGTTGGACCATACCAGTGGGACCAACCTGATGATGTGGAATCTTTAAAATGATTTTCATACTACCTCCACAAAGAAATCAGATTTGATGAGTTATAAGCTCTTTCACTTCCCTCTTTGCCATACAAATGTCCAGACAGACCTTAAGCTGGTGCTTTTCACGATTCACACATTATGACAGATCTCAGGGGGATATTAATCTGCTTAGCTGATCTGTATGTTTAGGCGTGAGTCCATGGCCTGTGACCTTCGATTCAGATGCAGGATTTAATTTTGAAGGTGGCCTTTTGCACACTCAACTGAACCTCAAGGGAAGGACATGGAGGCAACACAACATCTAAATCAGAGATTATAATGCAAACAGCCCTGTGGGGCTCACTAATGACTAAGGTGAGCCTGAGATGCAGCTCCAGCTCTGCTTTGGAATATCAATTAGGTCTCTCAGGGATGTGGAGATGGTAAGAAGTGACTGGCATAGTAAGCACCTACTGCTTGTCTCTTGGCACTTCTAGCACACGGTATGCACGACCACAACTGACAGGCAATATTGAGCCCCAAGGAAAAGAAGGAAAACAAAAGTCAGGACTTATATGGAGCTGTGGATGTGGGTAAGTGATGTCACAGGGACGAGTCCATTGTCATGAGTTTCCTAAACAAAAAGAGAGTATGTACATTTGTTGGAACAGCCCATTCAGCTCCAAAGATCTGCAGCAGGTCCCTTGAGAACCGTCTAAACAGATGTGTTTTGTGCTGTTTGCTTCACAGCCCTGACAAGTACCCTTCCTCTGTTCTTTGTCTCTCAGTTCTCGCCTCTCTTTTTCCTAATACTGTTCGGATAACACAGTAAGGTCCTGGTAATCAGACGCCGGCTGAGCTGATGTACAGAACACAGAGACAGGCAACAGGCGGAATCTGAAATCATCTCACACCTCTGCTTGATATTGTTCAAGGAGATTCACCCAAGGCCCCTCTTTGAGCAGGCACAAAGCAAGAACACTCAAAAACAACACAGCTGTACCTAGGACAACGTGTAAAAATCAGCATTCCCTGAATCCTGAAAATGTGGAGTTTTGTGCAGCACAGGCAAGTAATGTCAGTGTGATGCTCCCCCTGTAAGAGAAGGAAATGTAAAAGAATGAGTTTGTGATTGCAGGCATGCTAAAGCTTAACGTTGTACAGTCCAACATGGCTGAACCATGACTTTTGTAGTTGACCGGCTACAATGCTGAAAGAAAGTATTACACTATCTCGTTTTCTTGTGTCTTTCATTCTAAATTAAGACCTTAAAATGATATTAAACTTTGATCAAAGACAACATGAGCATTAAGAAAATGATAAATTTGTACTAAAGCAAATCCAGGCTTAAAATCCACTTAATGCCACTTCTAGCATCAACAACTGCAATCAAAATGTTTGATGGTTAAATGACTAGCCATTTTGTTGCAGAAGTACCGTCATATAGCCTCACTAGAGGGACAAAAAGCATGAACTGCCTTTTTCAGCTTCTTTATGGGGTTCACATGTTGAAATGTTGGTCCTCTTTATTTTGAACCAATCAGAGGTAGATTTACTTCTGTGCTCTGGACCACTTTCTTCCTCATTAGCTGCAGCTCCCAGATGAGCAAACTGATGTATTACTCTGGGATTTTTCTGTTTAGAAGCACAACTTTTGTTTATACAGCATGACGTCACCTCCTTCATGCTTGCCCTTGAGTCTAATACTTAATGTGTTGCGGATATCTGGGTTTGGTTTAAGGCAGAGGTAAAGTGACCCTTTCTAAACAGTTCAACTTCCTTCTAAATACTTGAATGTGTTCACATTGTTATAAGCCTTTATATTCTTCTGGGTTAACCATGTGGATGACATTTTAGCCGGAAGGCTCTCTGCTAGTGGAGTCATGAACACTGACCTTTTCTCCAGTTATCACAGTTCTTTCTGTGGATCTAGTAAGACTTCCAGGAATTTGGGCAAATTGTTCACTTCTTAACTTTGCTCATTATGGTTCCACATCTAAACTGGAAGCACTCACAGGGCGCAGACCTCTGACAAAGCTATTGTCATTTTTCTTTGCCAGAGATTGTCGACATTATTTTTTAGTTGGAATCTCTGATGGCAAAATTATCTATACCTCTCAAATGTAAAGAACATTTAAAAAAAAATCCTAAATCCAGTAGATTACCACCTCCATTTCAAAAAAGTTGATCAAAGTCCATCCGTAGCTTTTTGAGTTATGTTGCTAACAGACAAACCAACGCAGCCTTACACATGACCTCCGCCTTGACGGAGGTAATAATCTCTCACACAGTGCCTTTGTGGTGTCCAAAAGCTTTAGAAATAACTTCTAATTCGTTCTAGACTGATTTATTTAAGTCATCTTCTTCATGTACTACTGAAAATGTGTAGTTTTTACTATCCCCATGTGTCCGGATGTGTTCTGTTTGAAAAAGGTTTAATCTTACCAGGATGGGCCTTAGCTAGGCTTGCATCTGTCTGGTTCAGTTGCCAGTTCGACTGTTCTGTGGAATTAGTGAAAAAGGCCTTAATACATTTTCCACACAAGCCTGGTAGCGATTAAATAAAAGCTAACTCCTTGTACTGTTTCATAGCAAGCTTTGTACTTTCTAAAGCTTTATCAGGAATCGCAAAGCCTTCTCATATCAAAGATGCATTAAATTGATTGATTTTTAAACAATTCATAGGGAATTGAGTAGAAATGGAACTGGTGTGTTTTGGTACATTTCTTTGGGAGTAAAGCTTTCTTGTTTTTGTATCAGTACAGTGTCTACACCACTACACTCTCTTTTTGCCTTCCTCTCTCTCCCCTTCCCGCCTCACCCAGACAGAGTGATTGATCTGATACGCCATGGAGTCAGATTGCATTATGCAGTTCTCACTGATAAAAGAATAGTGAAACAACTTTTTTTTTTTTCTCCTTATCTCCTCCAAGAGGCTTTGTTTCTAAAAGGAGAACTAGTTACTATGGTCTGATATCATTATTCATTTTGATCCAAAGCCTTCAGTGCCCTGATTACATTCTATAGCTTAAAAAAAATAAACCACTAATTAGCACTATTGCTCTGGATCTTGTATTATTATTTTATTATTGTTACTTTTGTTTAAAGAAAGAAATCCAAAGAATCACATGAACTCAGTTTACACAATTGCGCCAAAAATTTGTGGCATCCTGATCGTTTCTACCAGGCGTTGAATGTGGAGCTTCTTACTGAAATTCCACCTTTAAACCCTGTCTTGCTTAAAGTCACGGGTTAGGACAGCGAGTGTGGGAATCTCACCTTCACTGCAGCTCTCCCCCTTTGGGAAGCATTCATGTTGCTGTTTAATGGGCGGATTGAAGATATTTTACATTTAGTATTCTAAAAATTCTAACGCTTAAGATTCTAACCTCACGACAAATTTACATCACAATTGAGCCAAATGCATGCTGCAACATTAGCTGAAATACAATGCTTTTATTTTTCACTGTTATAAGATTTAAAATAAAACACATGGAATTGGCCTTTAAATAACAGATACAGGATAGTCCCAGCAGGATGATATAACATCTCTGTTACATACACAGCAGTCAGAGGTCAACACATAAGTGTGTTTTCCTAAACTTTTATTTTTCCTAGAAGGTTTATGCGAGGGAACATGTGCTCTTTTGCAATATTTCCCCATTACACAGTCACATGCACTCATAAACCCTGTTCAAACCAGTCTGTCTTTGTACTGCTGAACTCTGCGGCTTTACTGAGTCCATCAGTGATTTCTTAGGAAACCTAAGGCTGGATGTGAGCTTCTCCCATGTAATAATTATTTCACGAATGGATTTAGCCCGGCACCGGTGGAACAGCAGAGTATTTCCGTAATGTATGCTGGTATGTAGGGTCGATGCCAAAGGCCTTCAGAGGGAAAAAGAGAGAAAGAGTGTTGTAATAGCACACTGCAGAAAGCAAGCCAAAAAACCAAGTGGAATATTTGCTCTGGGATGCCTGATATAATGTTCTGGCACTTCAGATTAAGATGGGCAGGTTAAAACACTTCCCAGACATTTCCTGATGATTACACTGTAGGAAGATAAATGTTGGCTGCCAGACAGACCTAATCACGTGACATGGCAGAAGTGAGGACACGAGGTCATGCCCCCCCCCCTCTCTTTTTTCTTCCATTGCAGAGATTCATGAGGAAGACACCCATGTCTTCATGTCCTGGAACTGAAACTGGCCATCTTTATCTCACGTGTTTATTCATTAGAAAGATAAGGTAACTTAATTTGGATTAGAAGCAATATGTTATTGACTTCCACTCGTAGCAAAGCAGAATGCATGCAGCAATACACTTTCTCTTGCCAAAGTATACAATATGTAGATTTTGATAAGATTGCTTTGCTGGTGGAACAGGATGATGTTCCTGGTTTAATAATCAGAGTCCATTTATAATATCCTGTTTTTGCCTGTTACTGATGGAGTCACAGGCACATCTGCATTAACTTTTCCTTGCAGCCACATTTAATCTATCAAGGACGTTAACAAAATACTGCCCCCTTGTGGGTCTCTTTCTGGGCAAATTCATACTCCAGCATTAAGTCTCCTTCACATTTTCTACAAATTTTTTGACCGGGCAAAGTTGTCGAAATAACTTGAAGTAAACCTTTTTTTATTAGACAAAACAGCACGGTAGCTATTAGTAATTGGTTATTATTACCTCACCGAACACCTCCTCTCATCCTGTCATTGTGCTCTGGTTTATCTTGTTTGTATCACCTGATGTGGAGGGACAAAAAGAGAAAGGAAAATTTATCACAAATATTGTGTCAAGTAAGAGATGCTGTCCTTTCCTTCACTTCAAAAATACAACAGAAGTCTTATCTGTTGCTGCATAAGCTTTCATAAATTGCCTGGTATGTTTAAGTACGGTGAGCTCACCATTTGCTTTTGTTGAAAGATAAGCATGAAAATGTGATGAGGTCATAACAAGCTGCCTTACTGAGGCCCCTCTGATAAAAAAAAAGAAAGAAAAAAGAAAAGAAAGGATGACAGCACATACTGAGACTTTTTAGTGGCACTAAAACATCTGATTTTACATGGTAGGTACTAAATGTTCTGCTGTTTGCAGTTTACTATAAGTAAACACCTCAGCATGGAGATGGTGTACTACTTCAGCCCTTCTCAACACCTTTAACTTTAAAGTTTTATGGTGTATGAGCTTCCCTTGGCAGGGTTAACAGCCCTGGAATGCTGACATAGGATGTGCTTTGGCACACCTCTCCGGTCTTGTTAACTATTTTGAGGTCTGATATACAAAGCAGCTTCATTGTATTTTTATAGTAGCTCATGTGGAAGTAAAACAAACACCACTAGTTGACATTAATATAAATTCTATGAATGATCTTAAAAGAGTTGGAATTCATGAATTCAGCATAACCCCATAGTTTGGTGATAGATGTTTGTACTTTTGTGACACTTTTGTCAAAAAAGAAGGTAAAACAAATGGAAGAGACCATATTTGGCTCCTCTCCTGGAGGCTACAGTGTTTTACCAACAACAGAATATTTTCTGTTTTTTAAAGCGTGGAGGACTTCTGACCGGGACACTAAAAGCTCATTTAGTAACAATTTACAATAAGGGCCAGAAAATTGGCTTAGTTACTCAGTAACTAATGAGGAACTAATCGGGGACTAATGATGTTTTAATTATTATAAATGCTTTACATTGCTGCGGAACCAGGTAGATAAGTTAATAATTACTGATCAGCTGATTCGTTTCTCATTATTTATGGAGAAACGAAGCCAAATTTCTGGCCCTTATTGTAAATTGTTACCAAAGAATTAAAAGCAACACAAACTTCAAACATCTCACAGCTCTGTGACAAGGGAATTTTTACATCGGCTGACTTTTTTTCAACCATCAGACATTGTTTCAACTTGGAAGACGCAGACTCAGTCAGATGAGTCTGATGAAAAAGCAACATGAGGCACAAATCCACCACGAAATGTTCACATTAACTCCTATAACAGGGCTACTCAATTATATGTTCAGTGGGGCCAGATTTTAAAAAAAAATAAAAATAAAAATAAAAAACAGGATCAGAGCCAGTAAATAAAGTATAGGGAATATAAATCAGTAAAAATAAATAAATAAAAATAAAAAGACACATCTACATTTTGAAAAATAAGTAGTTAATTATTTTTTTTCTATTTTAAATTCAGTCCCAAATGGCAAGGGAAAATGTACAAAATAAAATAATGAAAATTCCAGTCAGAGCCTATTTTTCTCCTAACTTTTAACATAAAAAGGTCATATTAAACCAAACTTGTCGATGTGGTGCCTTCTCACATTATAATCTTTAAACACCGCCACACACTCACTGCATATTAAACACATCGGTTTGGCGCTCGAAAGTGACGGAAAAATAAACAAATACTTATCCGTCCAGGCGGGGTTAAATCTGCGGTTTTTGTTTGGCACAGAGAGCGACATGCTAGCTAGCGCGCTCCTCTTACAACTTCAAAACATAACAACACACGCTGGGGTTAATGTTGCTTGGCAACCAAGTGTTGCATTCACGGTCTGCACAACTGTAGGATTGTAGGCAACCTAATCAGCGTAGGAATGACTGAATGTTTTTGATTGATATCTTTATTCTTTTACATAAGCTGGGCCACATAAAAGTAGGTTCTGGGCCGCATGTGGCCCGCGGGCCTCCATTTGAAGAGGCCTGTCCTATAACATTTCTGAAGTGTTAGCTGTTTTAAACGGGACATAAAATCAGTGTTCTTGTAGATCCCTTCTGAGTAGCAGTCAGCTTAACTCGTCCATTAGGAATCCTTTCTGATTCTCTAAAGAGTCTGACTGATGTCGACAGAGGGCAAGGCAACAAGTGCTTGGAAGTATTTCACACATGCCCATAGCTCTTTAACACATTTGACGTACCTTGATGTTCATTCACACATTTTTACTGTCTTAACTCAAAACAGCACAGCTTATCTCTGTCTGAAATGCTAACAGCTAACAGAGTTTCGACATAAAAGGAGACCCAGTCTTTGGTAAATGTACTTTGTACAGCACTTTTCAAGTCATCTTGACTATTTACCCATTTGACCTATGGGCCTTGCCCAAGGATGCTTCCGCATGTACTCAGCAGCCTGGAATCAAACCACCAACTTTCAGGTTAGCGGACAACTACTCTTCCTCCTGAGCAACCTATGCAGTGTTTGACAGTTCCTGAGCTTTATGGTGTAGCTCTAATCTGGTCTGAGGGCAAAGAATCAAAATAGTTGTTTCCCTTTTGGCATTTCCCTTTGAAGGGGTCACCACAGCAAATCATCTCATAGGTGAATTGGCACATGTTTTACACCAGATGCTTACTGACTGATGGGCTCAGAGTCTTCCCATCAGGCTCCAGCAGCACAGGGGTGCAGGATTCAAACCGCAGACCGTCAGGTCACAAGACAAGCAGCTCTACCACCTGAACCACTGACACAACAGGGTAAAGAATTAAAGTGAACACTATTCTGTTGATCGGTGTTCCCAAATATCAGGTTGTTGGTACGCTGACAAGAATTAGAGAAGAATCAGCTTGGTCAGGTTTAGGTGGGAAAATCTGTGTTTGGAGCTCCTAAATATTACCTGCAAATTGACAGCAGAACTGAACTTTCATATTCCACTGAATGTATTTCCCTGTGACACTTTCACAGAATAATGCATGCTGATTTAAATGACATGACTGAAATGAGCAAAATTTCTTGAAATTGTACAGCAAGAGGGAAGATTGTTATATAATTTTTAACATGGAACATGGTTTGTATAGATTTCAGTACTTGTTAATCAGTTTTAACATATATCTGAGCTTTCAGTTTGGCAGATGCCTAAATGCAAGAAAATTACCATACTACTAAGGTTTTCTGTTTTATTTATATGTACAAAATGACTCAGAACACACTAAAAAAGTGCAAAAGAGTATTCTCAAATTTCATTGTACAATTTTCAGGTCATTAAGCTGAATTAGCTGCATGCAATCCAACTGTAAAGAGTAAATAGTTAATGTTTCTGCATATTGCAATTAGACATCATCTCAGTGTACATACCAACTCCTCGAACAAAACTTCATCATAAATGCATTGCAACTGGGAAGAGATATTGTCGTGGTAGAGAGTAAACATTTATAAACCCTTTATCCACAAGCTTTTGTTTAACCATTGCAGAGAATATTCCATTTTTCTGTGTTGAACCTGTCTCATCTGCATCAAGTTGTAGAATATTTTCTTTTCTGTGTTTCTGTCTCATTTGTTTTTAAGTTCTACAATTTTAAGTTGCAAAATTATTGATAAAAAATGCCTTTAAATGGATGCTGGAACTGTCCTGTACATTCCTGAAAAATGTTAGACAGACGTGATCAGGAGTGGTATCAATATGTAGAGGTTGAGAAAAGCTAAGATGATACATTTTAATGAAACTAAGAAATTGCGTCATATTCTACATTATTATTTCATTATATTTTATTCAGACACTTGGCAGTTTCCATGGGTGATCTTGATTTATTTTTTCTTTGTTTTGCATTCCCCTCTTTTCCCTTTACAGAGGGTAGAATCTTTAACTAAATATACAAGGGAATCAGTGACAGAAATGGTTCATTATTCTTGTCATAGTGTACTTTGTGCCTCTTTATCTAGCTGCCACCTCCCACCTCTATTTTCCAATATCATACCTCTCACCTCTTTATGCCCAGCTGGATTTTCCTCTTCTTGTGAGATAAGGAGACTGCCCTTTCTTCACTGGGGAAATGTGAAAATAAGAATGCAGGATTTGTCCTCTGGGTAGGAAAAAAAAAAAAAAAGAACCTGGCTCCTCGTCCCACAGCTGAAAATGTCATCTTGGCCCTGCAATAAATCACATGGGGTTGTGATGTGTTTACTTATTACAGTGAGGTGCATCAGTGTCTTTCCCACACTTATTTACTCTCTTGGCCCTTTGCACAGAACCCAAACACACTCTCACTTCTGTTCTATCTCTTCTGTTATGTTTACTTATTTATTGCACATCAGCTCCAACATGCACATTGTATAGTATAAGTGTTCTCAAACTCATGTCCACATAAAAATGCAGTACTCTATCTTAATATAATATTTTTTTTTATTTTAATAATTGTAATTACTTTTTTGCATGCTCAGAACTGACTTCCATGAGAAAGGTTCAGTCACAGACTATTGTCTTGAAAAGCTGACAACAGCACCAAATACAACTAATGCAAGAAAAAGAAAAAGAAGAACAAAAAGTCATTTTCTAAAGATAGAAGCTCTTGTCAGAGGAACACAAACAAAACTGGTAATCAGCAGTAAGTCACATTTCTAAAAGAAAAAAAAAATCTTTGAAAACATTGATCCAAAAATCACCTATTCCATTAATCTTTGGATTACCATTATAGAAGTGACTTACATAACACCATCGGAGGTACACAAGATTTCCAGTCTCTAATTAGTCTAGCCAAAGCAGTTACTGCTTACTGCATCCCTTCAAATAAAAGTTCATGCTTCCTCCTGCTGATTTGTCTTCAAGGAAAATATCAAATCTCCTTCTTGTATTAAATGCTCACAGGCCTGCTATTAGGAACTATTGTTTAGAAGGAAACCAGGCCAACTCAGGCCACCCATCCACAGACACTTCAACCAACACCATAACCCGCCTTATTAATTTCAGCTCCACATGATCCTCCACTATCTACTATTATAAACTCTGACATGTTCTGTAGGTTAGGCAGGTAGCCAAGATGGATAGATGCACGGATGGATGGATGGATGGATGAATGGATGGATGGATGGATGGATGGATGCTTATAATTATACCACTTCTGTAAAGATATATTGCAAGCCTGAAATTTGACATGCAAGCAAAGCAATTGTCTTTCTCTAAGTGTAAAAAAAGAATAAATGATTAGATAATATAAAAACCTCTATTCTTAAGGAAAAGTTGTAAAAATTCTAAAATGCTATATAAACTTTTTTTTTTCTTTTTTTTTCTCGATTGTTTGGAAGATTTTAATTTCCTTTGCTAAACAACTTCTTTGTATTCAGAAAATAGAGACAAGTGCAAAATCTGTTGCCCATAACACATTTTTAAAAGTTAGGAGATGGGCAGCTTAACTTAAGGATGTTTAAGTAACAGGTCTGGAAGACTCTACAATCAGTAGGTTAACTGGTGAAAGGTAATGGTGTCAGGAAAGGATATAAAAGAAGCATCATGTTACAACCTTTTTGAGCAAGGATGGGTGACAGTTCACCACATTTTACCAAACTTAGTAAACAGATCTTTGAGTGATTGATTATTAATTAAAAATATGTTTCAGTGGAAGAATGGAAAGCCTTTTATTAGAATATGTACATACACTACCATTAAGTGGTTGCCTTATCCAGGAAGGTCTGTGATTACTTCAGACTGTTTTGTATAACCTGCAGCAGTGCAGCTTCACAGACATGGGATGTTTGATTATCATGCCAGCAGTCCAATATCTGCCCTCAGTTAAAAATAGATGGAGTTATAATCAAGAGAATCAGACAAACAAGCGTTATGAACATGTGAAATCTTGATTTCAGCTAAATGTATACAAATCAAATCCAACTTTATTTAAATAGTACTTTTCAAACAGATGCATTTAAAAGTGCTTTACAACATTAAAAAAAAAACAATTTCACACTTACTTAGATGCAGTTAAAGAAAATGCCCAGGTCGGGGTGGATCAGGGCTTACATCACAGCCAAAAGGCTGCAATGCAGAACCCCTTCCGACAACCAGGACGACCCTCACCACAACGACCCTGCAGAACAAACAGGCGTAGCCCTTTGACAAGGAGGATCCTAATGAAGAAAACATATTTCTCACATTAGCAACTAGAATCAGCAGTCATAAACGTTTCAGAAATGTAATGAAAAGGGAGGTCAAGTAACCAAACACTTATTATACTGTAGTGATTTCTCTGTTTTCGCCACATTCCTGTATTTGAGTCCTAATTTCTTGTCTCTTCCAATTCTGTTCCTTGATACATACAGTTCTCTTCCCTTTTTTTTTCTCTTTGTTATAGCCTCACTTCTGTTTCTACAACAGGCGGATCAGTGCAGCAACTGCAGTAATGCAGATTGCACCAGTCTGTCATGGTGAAGAAGGAGCTGAAGCCAGAAAGCAAAACTCTCAATTTACCAGTCAATCTATGTTCCTACCCTCACCTATGGTCACGAGCTGTGGGTAGTGACCGAAAGAACAAGATTGCAAATGCAGGAATGCTGAAATGAGTCTCCTCCACAGGGTGGCTGGGCTCTCCCGTAGAGATAGGGTGAGAAGCTCGGTCATCCTGGAGATGCTCAAAGTAGAGCTGCTGCTCCTCTGCATCAAGAGGAGCCAGTTAAAGTGGCTCAAGCACCTCCCTGGTGGGATGTTCCAGGCACCTCCCTGTGAGAGGAGACCCCGGGGAAGTCCCAGGACACCCTGGAGGGATTGTATCAAATATGGCTGGAGAGTGGGAAATGTGGGCTTCCCTGGTTAGGCTGCTGCCTCCACGACCCAACCCTGGATAAAGGGCAAATGGATGGATGGATAGAAAGCAGCGCTTCAGAATTTTGCTGCTCTTCTCAGTGAGGTACCCCCTTAGAATGTCTAATTAATTTATATATAATAAAACCGAACATTATACCGGACTAATAATTGAATGAAAACGTAATGGAATAAATAAGAAGCATAAAAATCATTGACACTATTGGCTGCTGGATGTTGTTTCCCCATCGCCTCTTCAGGAGAAGTGCTTTATGTAATTCTAACTGCTTCCAGCCAACATGAAGACACACTTTCTGGTCATAAAGAACATTTGTCACAATGTTCTTGTCTTTTACATTCCATTCATTCATTCATTCATTCATTCATTATCCTAACCTCTTGGTCCGATGAAGGGTCACAGGGAAGCAATCTCAGCATTCTTTGGGCGAGTCTTTTACACTTGTTAAGGGGAAAAGGGATGTGTTTGGTTCCACCTTAAAACGCTTTGTTTTCTCTGACCTCTGCATTGCTGCATCTCCTGATCATTCATGTGTGTGTTTTTTTGTGCATGTGTGTGACTGTGTACAAGCCCACGTCTCTCTTGACATTTCACTCTTTTTCAGTTAACTGTCATCAGTTAGGCTAAGTGACTGTTTCCCCTTGATGACCGGGTCAGCTAAACAGAATCAGTGCGCAGATTTATGGTGCACCACTATCTGCATCTTCAATTAACTATGAACTGATTTTGTATTGCAGGAAAGAGAAATAATTCAAACATATGATGCTGCTTGATTCTAAGCTTGCATCTGGTCAGTCACAACAGAAAACAGTAACTCTTCTACTCAAACATTGAGTTTATTCTCCAGTTTCCACCCAATCACTCTGCCTCCTCTCCACTGCAGCAGGAGCACAAAATAGTCAGAAAGATTGTGGAGGTTATGTTCAATTAAGTAAATAAAAAATCCTATCAAAGAAAAATAAGACCCTCAGTAACATTTTTTCTTCTGTAACAGGATTGTAATAATGGAAAGAGTAATTAGTTTATTGCTTTTACTTCCATCCCTGGTGATGTGCAGAGAAAGTACAAAGAGCAAAAGTTATGAAGTGCATTTTCTCAGACTTGTGATGTTACTCGGCAATGATGGCTCTAAAATGTGCATAATTAATGTCAAACTTTAATTATTGTGCATCTAACAGGAGTCAGGAACACATATTTTTTTTAAGACAGAATATTAAATAAATCTGTCGCTGGTATTTTATCTTAAATGTGTTTATGAAGTGACCAACACCATTTTGACTATGCTGTTGATCACTGAGCACTTTGAAAATGATTTCTTTTGGCTTATCTCTATGAAACAAACAAACAACTTAAGGTTTGATTTCTTTTCCAGACCTATTGCTCAAATTGTGGACATATCTGCATCTGCATTTATTCTACTAAGTTAAGTTATTCTACACTGAAACTATCAGTCAAGCAGTGATAAAAAGTCAGGATCTTCTGTATCTTTTGATCCCCCCTCAGTAGTGAAATCTTACACAGAAAGAAAAACAAACAAACACACACAAAAAAACCCCCAAAAAACCCACATCTCTAATATAATTTCTGTTGATGTCGTAGAGCTCCCGAGAGTTTCAGAATGGCAACTAAAGGACGCTCTGTTCCAAAGTGGCACGAGATTGACAAGAGCAACAGCTGGTAATTTTACTTCAGGAGGTCCCATAGAGAAGTGGAAGGTGTAACCTGCTGGTGGGATACAGACAGCAGTGAATGTGTGCTGACTGATAATGCTGCCCACCCTGTGATCCGTCATCTCTTGCTTTTTGAATCTTAATTTTCCTTTAGTCTCGCCAAACACCCAAAAAAACCCACTTAACTCCAGTTGAAACATACTCTCTGCCCCATCAGCATTTCTAGTTTCGCACTTTACAGAAGCTGCAGTTTATCTAATAAAAGTATTCATAGATCAAATTTGAAGGTGCAATCAGACACCCTCCTTCCCTTTTTTTTTCATTGCAACAGCAGTAATTTAGCAAAATTTAATCTTCTGCGCTCTGAGCTTCATGGAAAAATTTCTGTGTAAATTTAAGTAGATATTTTTGTGCAGCAGTGTGTGTGTGTGTGTGTGTGTGTGTGTGTGTGTGTGAACACTATCGTTCCTCTCAATTTTAAGTTTCTGTAGGTCTCACACACTCCCTCCAGCTCATTTCATCTTGGATTAGTCATGTCTGCTCTCACTGAAAAATACTGCAATGCTGAGTGGTGTGAGATATTTTGACAATATGTTTTATATTTATAGTTTGAGGTTTTTTGATGTCGTTAACAAAGAGAGCAGTTCTTTTACATGCTGAATATAAAATTCTATGGCTATTGTTCATTTCCACAAGATTGTATTTTGATCTGCATTTTGCTAAAAATCTCCAAATCCCTGCTTTTTCTTTGACGGGGACATCTGCAAAGCCTGTGTGGATGTTATGCTGTTTCTGAAAAAGAGGAGGAAGATGAGCTAAACGTGAGCTTCATATTGCCTGTGCATCTTCAGCATACAGAATATAGAGAGGCGGTTTGTGCACTGAAGATCTACATGTCTGACAAGCATCGTTGGACCTGTGTGCTGTGGCGTTGACACTGATTAATTGGAAGCATGGTGAATAACTTGCAGTTATATCTGTGGTAAACACGCTTGGGTGAACAAGATAAAAGTGAAGAAGTGAAACAAAAACGGGTCAGAAAGCTTGTTTTCTGTGATTACTGACTCTTTTTTCTTTTAGTTTCTTTTGTCTAAAAACATGTGAGAACAAAGCAAGCTTGCAGAGAAAAAGCTCTGTTAGAAATTAAAACAAAAAAATGTGTTTACTGAGTAATTTAAACCTTTGTTTGGACTAAATCAAACCTGCTTCTACGGAGAGAAAAACATGTAAACGATGCATGTTTCGCCACTGCTGCTTTTTCCTGAGTTGAGTTCGACCAATGTGAACTACGTGGTACACCAGTATATAGGCAGCGCGAGGCAATACATGGTCACTGCAGTTATTTAAGTCATTTTATTGCAATCTAGTTGCACAGTCATTTCCAGGTTTATTTTTAGTTGGTTATACAGAGAGAGAACTCATGAAATAATAGGACACTTAACTCAGTCAGGCGCGAAAACTTCAATATGTCCAATTAAAGCCAGGCAACACTCATTTTACAATGCAGTCATGCCTATCAAATTGATCATGACTTTTTCAATTTTGTTCATATTTCATTATACTTGCCTTTCTCTGCATTTATAAAACAGGTTGGTCAGCACTTTCTATTTGTTTACTTTGCCTGCTTCTTGTGCTCAGTGTTTGCAGATGATGATGTATTGCTGCCAGCAGATGAGAGAATGGAGAAACGGGGCAGGGACCTCAGTACCGCTTGCTGGTTGCATTGTCTGTCAGCAAAGTAACACAAATGCCCAGCACACACAAACCTGTCTTAAAAACAATGTCTTTTCAAGAGGAAGGTCAGATGAATGTGGAAGGTAGGCAAATTACACATCACTGCCAATAAAGTAGCGGGAGAGCAGCACTGTGTTCTAGAGCCTGGATTTGTCTCACTTGACTAATGATACCAGCCAATAGAGTATCATACATGTCATCGGTGTTCAAAAGCTTCAAATCCAGTCCCTGAAAGGTCTGTTAGTTTTCCTCTGCCCCTGGCCCTCTCCCGTGTGGTCATTAGTGCAGGTTAAGGAGCCCTCCACCTTTCCACCAGTAGATGGCGTGGGCGTTCTGACAGCGCTGCCAGAGGTAACGGCTAAAGATGGAGGTTTTCTGTCTTTTTCTGTCTTCATAATGATGGTGCTGAGTTACATAAGAGTGCAATATCTCTCAGTAGGCTTTCCATAAGAAATTATGTGTTAGAGCTCAACTCAAACTCCCTGCTTTTATTTCCTTTTGTTACTGCGCAGTGCTGCAGGAGCGAGCCACCAAAATGTCCCCACCCCACCCCCCCTTCCCCGAATGGTAGAAAAATCCCGCTTTGATCACTGACCTAATTAATGGAGCGATTGATGAATATAAATACCAGATTAGTTATGCAAATGATCACAGTAATGAAAAAAATAGAAGGGAAATGTGTTGCCCCCATTAGGAAGTTCTAAGGGTGCAGAAATTACAAATGCATGAGACAAGATCTTGTTCGTGATGAATTTAAAAAAAAAACACTGATAAACAAAAATAAAGTTATGGCAGAGGGGGTTTGGGGAGGATTAGGAGTGATTTGAAGGAGATTGCAGAATGAGGCCTTTGCCTTTGCACTCTGCTGTTTTAGCTGAGTGAAGAATTCTCTTCGACATTTTCACCTTTTTAGTTTTTAAGTGTAGTTTGGCACTGATGGTGGGTTAGGCATGATAGATAAGGGATTTAATAAAAACACATCAAAACAATTAGATATACTGTATGATTTTGTCAGCATGTGTGTGCTGATGTTTACAGCACGGCCACAAAGAGCATAACACTTAACAGATGGCTGTGAACATGAATACACATTAATTATTATGTAGTTTTAACACCACTTGATATTTGAAAGTTGATGTAGCCAAACTGTTGCAACCTTTTGTTCATTAAATGTTCAAACTGTAAAGCGGCAAAAATTTGATTGCAGTTATAAAAATGAATCAGGCTTACATGCTCAAAGTGAGTGTGTACAGTATGCATTTACATATTGTCCGCAGAACTTCAACAATATGTGCAAAAATGTTTGTACAAATGATACCGGATTAAATGAAAAATTTAATTGGCTTTACACATTAATATTATTGGCTGTTCAAATTACTCCTGTAAGCATCAAGTTTATTTAGACCCAAACTAGATTGGAGCTAAATATCATTCACAATTACCATCCTAATGTTTGACCTGGAAGTAACCAGAACAGCCAGGACAATAAAGAAGAAATATGCAGCTGAAATGCAAGCAATTTTGTGGAAGTAAAAGCACATATGAAATATATAGAGCTGTAAAAAGTGGATAAAACCGTCCAGTTAACAGATAATATACCAAAATTAATGTTAAAAAGTCTATTGGACCCAGATAGAATGGTAACCAGTGCAGGGTGTATCCTATCGCTCACCTAAAACAGCTGCATTGGAACATGTGTGTGGAAAAAACTGTGTTTTGACTCCTGACAGTCTTCAAGCAATAAGGGAACCTCTGATTGTAACATGTGCCGTTGTACGTTGGAGGACTGTATGAAACCAGAGCAGATCCAGGTTGAGGGCTCCAGCACAGTCTGATCCTTGGAGTAGATATGATTATTCATTGATTGGTCAAGTTGGTTCCAACTTGGGAGCATAGAAAGCTTTGTGTTTTCAGTTGGAAATCCCAGCTAATGTTAATCTAAAGGTTAACTTTAAAGGGTTGCAAAAATTCAGGGCCTAATTTTTTTAATGTATGCACTGTAAATCCTTGCATATTTTTCTCATCATTTGCTGTGTTTGATGCCTTGTTTGCTGAACAGGGAGAGGACTTTACTCTGACAATATTTTGTGTTTACATGACAGGCATTATTGCCTAACAATTAGATACTTGGATCTTTACTAACTAGAACAGAGTAAGGAAAAAAGTTTAGCAGAAGCTTTTGCACATATTGCGTTTTAAATTAATGTAGTGTATATTTTAATTTTTATTGCAGTTTTACAACTTGTGGAAGAACCCCTTAAATCAGTTGAATTTGGAGTCAAGTCTGTTGTCTTCTGAGTCTAACAATACCAGTGACATATCTGTCAAGATTTTTTAAATGATTGGCGTAAGCATAGCAAAGTTTTCTTCTTGCAATTGTTTTTTTATATGCAGTGTGTCAGGGGCCGCAGTTCGATGATCGATTTTGTAGTCATATCGTCGGACCTGTGGCCACATGCCTTGGACGCTCGGGTGAAGAGGGGGGCGGTAATCCCAGGACTCGTTAGTGGACACCAGCAGTGAGGGATGCCGTTAAGCTGAAGAAGGAGTCCTATCGGACCTTCTTGGTCTGTGGGACTCCGGAGGCAGCTGATGGGTACCGGCGGGCTAAGCGGCATGCGGCTTCGGCTGTCGCCAAGGCAAAAACTCGGGCATGGGAGGAGTTCGGCGAGGCCATGGAGAAAGACTTCCGGACGGCTTCGAGGCGATTCTGGTCCACTATCCGGCGGCTCAGGAGGGGGAAGCAGTGCTCCATCGACACTGTGTACAGTGGAGATGGGGAGCTGCTGACCTCAACTCGAGACGTTGTGGGTCGGTGGAAGGAATACTTCGAAGACCTCCTCAATCCTACCAACACGTCTTCCGATGAGGAAGCAGAGCTGGGGGACTCAGGGGTGGACTCTCCTATCTCTGGGGCTGAAGTCGCTGAGGTGCTCATAAGGCTCCTTGGCGGCAGGGCCCTGGGGGTGGACGAGATCCGCCCGGAGTTCCTTAAGGCTCTGGATGCTGTGGGGCTGTCCTGACTGACACGCCTGTGCAGCATTGTGTGGACATCGGGGACAGTGCCGCTGGATTGGCAGACTGGGGTGGTGGTCCCCCTTTTTAAGAAGGGGGACCGGAGGATGTGTTCCAATTACAGGGGAATCACACTCCTCAGCCTCCCTGGTAAGGTCTATTCAGGGGTCCTGAATATAGGGGTCCCCAAAATATTCCTGAATAATTTGACAGAAACAATATATTCTTTATTTGTTTTAAGAGTTATTGACTGGGATTATCACAGTTAGTCGTCAGCTACAATCCAAATATTGTAACAGTCCTAACAAACATATTCAGTAAGTATATACAACAACAAAATTCAGGTAGCTTTTCTACTTACCTCCCATTAGAGCAGATTTTCTCAAACTGGAGGCCGGGACCCTCATGGAAGTCACCAGATCATTTAAGAATGTCGCCAAATAATTGTAAAATGTATTCATACCCTATATTTATCTTAAATTCAGAATTTTAACCAGGGTTAAACAAAGTTAACACACTCCTTCTTCATAAACATGTAAATGTTATTATCTCCATGTGAAAAATGATTTTGGGAATGTAGATACCTTTTCTCAGAGTTTAAACTAATCAAATCTTTTTCCTCCTCATTTCTGAAGATAGTTCCGATAGTTTTCCAGCCTAGCATTTATGCTGCAGGATGACCTATATGCTATATCACACAATAAATTACTCAGTTTCTGGGTGGGGGTCAGGGCCATGAACCCCAGTCTGTGCTATCTTGGGAATTGTGGCTGAAATAGTTTGAGAACCACTGTATTGGAGGTTTGCTTCCTCATGAATTCCTTATAGGTTTGTCTGAAAGCTTATCTATAGTTAGTCTTTTCCCACATTAAACTGATGATGGATTTTCCCCTCTCCCAGTATGACCACAGGCTTTTTAGCTAATGTACAAGTGTTGCTATTTAGAAAAAAAGAAACATCTTGTTTTAAGAGTTGTCAGACAATATGCTGAGCAAATGAGGTTTTCAGCAGTGTACTGATATCTTCAGGCCAGTGGTTTTCCAACTGGCTGACTTGCCTGGGGTGGAGGGAAATCACTGCTGGGTGTGTAAAATACAGTCATGTGAGAAAGAAAGTATGTCTAATTCTACTGCTGTATTTATCTGGTTCCTCCTAGTTCCAAAAACTAGTTAAATAAAACTCAGTCAAATAATGCTTAACAAAAATAAATTCTAAAATATGTCAATCTTTATGTTATCTCTTTAATACAAACAATGGTAATATGTCTTGCAGGAAAAAGGAGTAAAATCAACTGGGATCTGTATAATGTTGACAGTCTCAGTACTTTGATGGAAAAATGTGCCAGTGGTTCGATCAGGTTGAGTAGTTTTTACTTTTACTGAACCATTAAAACTTCACAATAATGCTACAAATCATATACAAAAGTAATTAATAAAGACTTTATCATGAATTCTTGTTGATCATCATGAACTAATGACAATCTCAATATTGATTAATCAGATTACGTGAATCCTAATTAATCATCAACTGATGAAATTTACTTCACTGTTAATTTATCAGAATGTTGACATATTTGACAGTTTAGATAGAAATATATCATTTATATCTCTGCTACTGATTCAAAAACAAATCATCACCCATGCCACTGTACATAAGAGACCCCATTAGGTGATTGTGTTAATATACTGTTTTTGGTTTTCACAAACCGTGGTACGATGCATTTTGGCTAAAACTGTCACCTTGTTATTTTCTCTACTAGAGACATTCTTTCTAAGATTCTTGTAATTTCAGATGTGTCTTTATATCTAGTTTCAGAGAGTAGAAGCTTTCTCCTGGCAGTTCAAAAATGTGATACTTATCAAATCTTTTTTGTTATTTTTCCATAATGAAATATAACATTTTAGTTGATCCATTCTGCAGATGCTCAATTATTCAAGTACATTTCATTAGCAGCTCCTGGCTCCTACTTATTGTTTTAGCAACTGTCAAATCAGTAAATGCACTTAGATTTTTACACATGACTTGTCAATCCTGGTTTTGTCTTTTGTTACATAAAAAAAAAAAAAAAAAAAAAAAAAAAAAAAAATATATATATATATATATATATATATATATATATATATATATATATATATATATATATATATATATATATATATATATATATATATATATAATTTGTTCATTTGACATGACTGCTGTTCATCAGAGGTATATGCAAGGGAAGGACCAAATGCTTCTCATGTGACATCCAAATATGTAAAGTATTAAAATATGAAATTTCTTTTTTCAAAATCACTACATATGACACTTATATTTTTATGTTATATTTTTATACATATATATTTTTAGTCAAATATGTTATTCATAATTTTCTTTAGCTTTCATGGTTTTGCATCTGAAAGACTTTTAAGGCTTCTGAAGCAACATAGTAAAATTGAAGATACCTATGACTTGGTGAGATGTATTCATCCAGCATGACTGAACATAGTTAATTGATTTTAGAAGCAGCATGAAGTTAATTGCTCTGACAGTATGGGACAAACATTGCCAACATAGCATTAAAAAAATATGTTGTGTTGGCAGTGTGCAGAGAGATGGGCGGTGTTTAGGCTACATCAACTGAGACAAAGTGGATCAGGTTTATTCCAGATGATGGAATCATTTGTGATTTGGAATGCAGGGTTTTGTTCCACATTTTTACAGTCATGTTATGTTATGCTTAAAGGCAATTCATGGACCAAACTGAGCAGCAGATGTTCAGCTGGAAGGTTGCTGGGTCAAAAATCGGCACTGGCACTAAAACTGTGTCTATGAAACTCAATGAATAATCTCCTCTTCCTAACCCCAACAGCTTAAGTGGAGCTATTTAGAGACCTACAGCTGAAGACTGTGGTCTTAGTGGGCAGTGCTATCACATGAATGAGCAGAGAGAGTAAAGTAGGGCATTTCTGCAGAAAGGAACAGGGAAACATTGCCTCGACAAATGAATGTTACATCTTGACAGCTTTAGCTGGACTTTGAAATGTGGCTAGAAAGAGATTTTAAAGAAGAAGTAAAATGAAATTAAATATGAATAAAAATACAGCCTTTCTGCATTGGTTTAATCCATTACATAAACATGAAACAGTAGCCACAACCTCATCAGCTTTTTCTTAAGGGTAGCAGTTTAATGGCAAAACTGATCCATTAACAAATACAAATTTATGGTCATCTATAAAAACTCATTTCAGCGTATGAATATCTGTAATTTTGTTGGTAAGGAATTTTACTTTGGTACTAGAAATTTGTTGCATCTGTTGTTGGAGCAGAAGAGGCAGGATTCATTGACTGAAGACATAATGTTAATAATGCTGTATAATCATAAATTTCTTTCAGTCATTAACCATTTATGTGGTAAACTGATCTGGATATGCGATAGGAACTTTTAAAGGGACGTAATGCTGATTCCCGCCCTTAAAGACAAAATGAAATGGCTAATGGGCTTCTTGTCTGCATTCATTGTAAAGTGACCTATTGAGTTACATGAATATGTAGAAGAAGAAGACTAGCAAACTTGGAGGATAGCAACCTTTTTTTTTTGTGTGTGTTTTTCTTTTTTTTTTGTTTTTAGGGGATCTGACGGTTGTAGTTGAACACATAACTTCAGTTATACAAGCAATTTTTTCAGACGCCAATGTATTTTACTGTGTTTAAAAGCACTCATGTCATATAAATCTGACTTTTTTTTTTGTATTTGGCAGCTTAAAATTGGGTGTCTGAAGTCCTCTTTCAAAAAGAGTGGAAAAAGCCCAGAGACCTTGCTGGAGAATTTCTCAGTCAGTGAGCTGTCCAGATTTACAGAGGATCTCTAAGTCATGTCAGCAGCTCAAAGCAGGCTCCTTATCTTTTATTTCCACCAAAATTTAAGTCCAAATCATGCTGCGACTTTGATACGGGGAAATGAAACTTTTGCTCTTGCCTTTTGCATTGCTATTAACATCAGTGTGCTGTGATCTGCACCAGCTGTCCTGGGGCCATCTACTGCAGAACGCTTGTTTCAAGAGTACAAAAGTCAGAAAGGCTGGTGGTAGTTTGTCGTGTAAGCTAAAATAGGGGACTCAAACCATTAACTGTATACTGTACACTGATTAATAGTATTAATTTGCTTCAAGGGTTAATTTATACTGTCCACCACAAAAGTCACACTCTTGTCTGGCATCAATTTGTCTGAATAAACATGTACATTTATGGTAGAAATTGGAACCATTGTGTTGTTTTGTTGACCAAAGTAAACAGATATTTAATTAAAATAGATCACGATGTAAAAAAAATAAATAGTTACAATATGGCTTCTTTTGTGTCAAAATACCTTTTCTGTTTGATAACCTAATACTTTTTCAGGTGTGGGGAAAGCAGCTGTGACCATTGAGTGACCTCTTTAGTCTGAAACAAATATTCAACAATGAAACGCTTTCCGTTCGAAAAGACTTACAACTGGCCAAACTTACATTTAGGCAAAATCTTGAAAGCTTAAAAACCGTGTAAAGATGAGGTTACGTTTCCTGTTAGACAACTTAAATCAAAATACACCAAGGTATTGTGGACTTTCTGTTACATTGGTTGCTGTTTTTAAAATTGAACATAGTTTTTACTAATAGAGGGAATTACTGAAGAAAAGATACGAGGCTTCACACTTGGGCCATCATGTGAGGAAATATAATGATGAAACCATAAAGGCTTAAAAGAAGTCCTGCTTTCTAAAATCACCTGAATTTTCTGGCAGTCTGTGACATGTACTAATAAGGATCAGAGGGCCTCCATATGCTCCTCATGTCCCTTTCTACACTGAAGGCTCCAGGGATTAAGAGCTTGAGCTGCAAATGAAGCCAAGCTGACCTCAGTTTCACCAGGGCGAGAGAGAGAGAGAGAGAGAGAGAGAGAGAGAGAGAGAGAGAAAGAGCGTCAGAATAATGTTTATTCTCACCACTGTGCTTTCACTTTGTGCTTGAGCACCCTCAGACTTGTGAGTGCAAGATTACGTTCTTCCCTAAATAAATCTGCATATGAGGGAAAACTTTAACAATCTCCAGTGATGTTTTTTTTATGTTGCCAGATTTATTTTATGTTGTCTGTCTGAATGTTCATCTTCAGTCTTCTGTAAATATTCCTAAAGTTCTCATTATCAATGAATCCTAATGAAAAAAAGATTTTCAGATCAAGCTGGAACAGAGTGTGTTGTCTTTAGATGTAGTTATATTATGTGAACAGATACTCAGCAGCCTTCCTGTGTGTAACAGGCTTTGAAGTCAGGACCCAATGATTTACTCTCCTTCTGCCTGTTTTGGCCTCTTAAAGGCATGACTGTCATCTTGGGTTGTTGTCAAACTATCATAATGTTGATGAAAAGATAAAAAGTAAAAAGCTAGATTCTGCATATTACATTTCAATGCTTCCAAATGAAAGCTGTGTTTAGATGTTTGAGTGTTTGCTTCCATGGCTACTCTGATCCATCAGGGATAGGATTTTAAAGATTACATAACTATAGAAAACCAAAAAAAAAATTATATTGGTTTCATCATACCCTGTTCAATAAGCCCATGAATGTTACAGCAATGAACTGGGGAACTGTCGAGGGTGTGTCTTTCCTTTCGCCTGCTAGTTGCTGGGGTTAGCGTTTAGGCCTGAACTGGACTAAACAGTCCAGAAAACTGATGGATGGATATTTACAGAAGAAATATAGCTCATGATCAAAGATAGAAACCCATAAAAACTCAAATAATTGTAAACACTCTGAAAAAAGGCCTCTTTGCATCTCTGTTTTGTGCCCATGGAGCATGAACAATTGTATCCTTTTTTAATTAAGTCAGCTGAGAGCATTCATAGATTTTCCCTGCTGAGCTGCCTGACAATCTATTTAGCTCACAAATTATCAGAATAAATGATACAAATAACATTATATTGTGTTCTGCCGATTATAAAAAGTGAAATTGCTTGTTGAGTGAGTGTGTCAGATGATATCTGAGACACATAAGTAATGTAGTTTGTAACAATTTTATCATCTGGCGCTGTTGTGTGTGGATCTTCAGTAATTAACATCTCACAGTGGGAGTACATTAAGAGGTTAAAGCTAAAAAAAAACCAAAACCAACAATTACTGACACTTTTGGTTGCCTTTTCAGTCATGATATAACACTTCCTATGAGATTCTTCACTTTTCCTAAAAAGCCTTTGAGCCATTGTTATATATGTTATCATGTAATCTCAACACACTGAACTTCTCACTACTTTTTGGTTGGAATAAAAGTTGTGAACCAGCAGTGAGGAGTCAGACATATGAAGTCACTTGGATGCCATTTTAATTACAGCTTAGACAACCTTAAAGCATCACTAGATTCATTTGCACAAAACCTATAACCATGTGGATTCATTCATACACTCATTATCCTAAGCGCTTTGTCCGATGAAGGGTCGCAGGGAAGCTGGAGCCTATCCCAGCAGTGTTTGGGCGAAAGGCAGGGTACACCCTGGACAGCTCGCCGGTGCATTGCAGGGCACAATGTGCATTCAATTTTTAAAAACTAAAGCTGGTTTATTGTAAAATCGGATGTACCCTTTCTTTTACTTCTCAAGGGTCCTGATCTATAAACAATGAAAACAATCAAAGCAACCACACGAATGTGCCTCACTTAGCCATTTCAAAGTCAACAGGGGCGCATGACTTTAACTAACTTCATCAAGAGTGGCTGTGACTTAATTAAACCTCGCAAGCAATGTCACGGACCACAGGGGCTGGACTCCTGCCTTGTCAGAGCTTAAGATGTGAGAGAAATGCCATTACCTTAAGTTGTTTTACAAAGATTTTGTTTTTCTTTTTAATCAGAGAAAGCCATATTGCCTCTGGCTATGACCCTTCACCGGTCTTGTCAGCATTTATTGCCCGACTATTTAGCTATTTAATTTGCACCCTAAACTTTCAAATATAAAAGAGGGGAGATCATGTTTATTCATCAAAGTTTTTATAGCAGCAGCATTACAATGTCAAATTTACTGACTGCTTGAAATGTCTAAGTGTCTTGAAAAGTTCTGCAATACAACATGGATTAAACCTGTTGACTTCAGGCTTTACTTCTTCGGGACTTATATGGTTTTAGGCCATTATCGAGTGATCATTAGAGCCAGCTCAGCAATGAGGAAAATAGGATGTTCAGTAATTCTAGCTGCAGGTTCAAGAAGCAGCCAGCTTTAGCACTCAGTGTGAAGTAACAAAACTCAGAAGTTACTTAATTAAAAGCCACCAGCATCGGTTCAGTGAACGATTAAATACAAGAGGCATTAACATGTGCCATTGGAACAGAGTTTTGGCAATGTGGTTTCTTTAACAGATGATTTAGCAAACAGCTGTTGGTTTTAGTTAAACAAGCAACAGTTTCACTCACTCCACCAGGCCCCTTTATTAAGATGTTATTATCTGCACCACAGGTGCTTGAAGCCAATATGTTTTGCTTGGCAGTGTTGGGTACTTGGTGCTTGAAGATCAGGATTTTAGAACTTGATTTTTGCAGTAACTGAAAAGTCCTGAGTAACTTCTTAGGAAATTACTTTCTTGGATATTCATACACGGTTACAGAAAATACATTTTAATTTACAGGAGGAATGAAACAAACCATTAACATCCTGACTGGCAAACCAGTCAAAGTAGGTTCACTTCACTGTCAAATGATTCCAATTCTCTGAAGGTTTCACAGGTATTCTGACAGAGTTTACGCTGGTCCTCTGTTTTTCATTCTATGGATAAGTTTAACTCAGAACTACAACAAATCAATATCTGTATGGAAGCCAGCCATAAAACGCTGCACTTCCATGTCACAACAGTGTAATACAATTAGTGTGCTTGCATGCCTTGGGTGAATACCAGCTCCCCTTATGTTGATGTACCGTCATTTTCTTATGACTGCTGTGGATGCTGGTCATCTCTGAGTCTTTTGGCTGAGGTCCAGAGAGTGAGGAAGGAAATGGATAGGTGGGATGCTGTGACAGATGGAAACTGGGGTCAGACTCGGGACAGCAGCAGTGTGCTCCAATGAATGTCACAAGTATTAAACAGATACACAAGCCAACTTCTGGAGAAGGCATGTGCTCTGGTAGGCATGCAGTAAAACTCAAACTGACTTTATTCTGTTAATCGATGCTCCAAACATTACAACCAGGGTTACAGTGTGATGCAAGGCTTCTCCTCCACTTTGAGGAAATATTTATCTTGGTTTGATAAGTCACTATTTTGTCACTTCATTAGAAAAGACAAATGATCCATTTACACAATTTGTCATACAATTTGTCTTCATATTTCTGAGTTTAAATAAAAATTGCAGACTTACAAAAAGAAATAATAATAATAATAAAAAAAAATATAAACAAAAAAATAAGCTCTTTATTCAGGGGCATGTCATGTCTTTTTTCTTTTAGGTTTAGCTTCTACTATATACCATGCATTACAATCTATCAGTATGCAATGTACGTAATGTTAATAATTTACATTCAGTCTTCAATCATTCTTGCTTTTATTACCATAGAATGAACATTTTATTTTCACAGTACTATCAGATCTTCCACTGCAGGGTGTGTTACGTTGTATCATTTTGTTTCTATAGAAACACCAAACATGATTGAAGCATAATTTTAAAAGGAACAAATGACAAAAATCCCATCCATGTGTGTGTGTGTGTATTTACCCACAATGCAAAGCTACACCAAATGCAGGAAGTGACTATTTGTTTGTGGTCCACTCCCTGTATTTGGTCCCCTAGAAACTAGAAACTTTGGCTCTTTTCTATCCTCTCTGGTCTGGATCAGCAGTAGAAACTGTATTACAATTAGTAAAGTAATCTTGCGCAGCAGATCACGGCATCCAGACCATCATTTTGCTTGCTCAAATGCTGAACAAGACAGAAAAATAACAAAAAAAAAAAAAAACACTGATCAGTAAGGATGACCAGAGAAAACCTTTTTTTTTTTTTTTATTTGTTTGGTTTGGCCAGGTGTATTTATTCACGGTTTATTTAATCTTATGACTTGAAGGGTATGACAGGAAAATTACCAAGCTGTCTGATATGACAGATCAATTAATCTTGATCATAGTTGTGATGGGCAAATAATCATTGTAAACCTGCTATCCCACAATTTCAGTTCATCCTATATTTCTGCTAAAGCTTGTCGACACCATATGCTAGAATACTTGTACAGCGGTACATCACTGAGCTATGCAACTGCCTTTTGGAGTGGTAATAATCTGCTGTTATTGATGAAACATAAGCTTAAGTGTTTATACTTGTCTTATGCAGACTCCTACACAAGTGATTCTCCAACCTCAATTTGGCCTGATAATATATGTGCTGCCAGAGATACTTTACACTTTACAGGTAGATTCTGCTTGTATAAGAAATAAAACAACAAACTATGGTGTTTGAAGGACAAACACAAACAGACAAAACAGATTTCAGTATTGTCTGAAAACAAAATAATGTGTGGCTGATTTGCACTAAATAAATTTCAGCCAAATTCATTTGCTAGACATTTCATTTTCTTGCAATGCTGGCATTGATTTTACAGCATAAGGTTTCGGCCACCTCAATAGAAAACTCGCAAATTTTCTTCCTTCTTTAATCATTGCCGTTGTTTTTCTTTGATTTTATCCATATGTATAGGCAACAAGTTCTGAAACAAATTGCAAAAGGCTTGCATATAGATGGCTCAGACAAACCAACTTAATTCTCAAAAGACAGCCTGTTGAGTTGAAGTGCTGGCATTAGACCTGCCATATTTATGGTATGGATTTAAGCTAATGGCATCCAGGTCTACTGCTGTTCAGCAGAAAGCTGCAGCAGCATAACAGGCATAACATCAGACTTTGTTTGCAGGAAGCAAAATATTAAGAGGACTTTTTTCAAAGTTTCTCATATACCAGGCAAAAATATCTCAAACATGCCATTGAAATGAGAAGCCAGTAAAATGTATGCTGATGCAGGGATGAAACGAGATTGTAACACAGTAACATTAATGGTCCAGAGTACAAATGATTACATACAATTATTTCTAGTAACAATGGATTTGCAATACATGTACATTACTTCAAAAGTTAAATATTGAAATGCTAGTGCATAGTGTAATCAAGGTAAATGCATGCAGAGAAAAGAGCTTTATGTGTCCCTGACAAAATCAACAATCAAATCACTTTGCAATCAAATGTTTAAACAGACTTTTAATGTTTGCTATGAGTGTGATCTTCATGTTTTTTTTGTGATAGCATGTGTTTGTCTCCACATAACTGCAGTGTGTTCAAACTCAATGGGAAGTTTCTGCTACAGCTTATGTAATGTCTTGTATAGTGTTGTGTAGTTACTGGCAAATAATATGAGCATCTACATATTTATCGGTTTGAGAATATTCACTGATTTATAGATGACCTTCACTGCTTCGTATTTCAGAGTATCTGTGATAAACTAACAGGGTTTTTCGGTCAGTCACCACTAGTGTTGGTATCTCCAGCTGATTTGATGCACCTTTACCATTTTTGACTTTGACCAGGATTTTCTAAAGCCATGATGGCAGACCAGGGTGAAACTAAACTCCAAAATGCCTGCAGAAATGTGCCTTTAAATTCTCCTTGGATCAAAAATAGCAACATGCTCTACATTTACAGGGCAGTGCAGTGCTCTATGAAAATCAAGCAGTCAGTGTGTTGCTGTGGTCCCACCACAACAAATCAATCTGTCACCATTGCTATTATTGTCATCCTCAAACACACCAGTTGTGATTTTACAGTGAGCCACTAGATGGTCAAAATGACTGATCCTGCACCAGTTAGTAAGTGAGATCAACAACACATCAGTCTCTGTGGCCTGGATACAGCCCTTACTGTAATATGATAAACAGGACACAGATAACAAAACACAATTTCCCTTTTCTAATATGACTGGAGGTCTCATTTGGAGATATGGCTAATCTTTGCACGGCTCTCCATCTCCATCATGGCCCCTCTTGTGATGCCCGGTGAGACAGTTGCTCTCCTCCTTCACTGACATCCCCATTAAAGCAATCCTGCTGAAAAATGCCAGGCAGATTACAAAAAGGGTGGTTTCATTTCAGTGTGCTCTTTAGGCTGCACTCCACGACAGGCCAAGCTTCTGTTCCCCGCCTTCTAAATTATACCCTGTTTCTTCACACAGTCAACCAAGAACCCCTGACGATGAATAATGCATAAGTGTAATCAGGACCATTGAATGCATGAGCAGAGCATGAAAGGGATGGATATATTTGGTACAGATTTGGCTACCGTATCAAAATGACAAAAGAAAGACTGAAATAATTTCAACACCTGACACTATGAAACCATTCAGTGTATTATTGATTCATGTGTATTAAGCAGAGCTTAAGTATGGTAAATAGAGGAATCCTGAATGCAACCCGAGACTTCCCTCAGATCGATTGCCAGCACTTTCTGGCTTTGACTGATCTGCTACTCTGTAGGATGTAGATTGTCAACAAAAAGGCTGAGCTTTTGATGTCCTACATCCCACCAAATGTACTGCAAGTTATAGAATAATGCATTATCATTGAAATGTGATCAATCTGGAGTATTCAAGGGGTTCTGAAGGCACACTGGGAGTCTCCATGCTGCCGATCAATCCGAGACAAAGCTCATCCTCATTCGATTCAACCTAAGTCTGTTATCAGAGCAGCTACAACTCTGTATAAATAATAGCACCAATGCTGAGATTAAATATGATGTCAGAGGAAAAGGGAGATTTTAAAAAAAAAAGGGGAGCCATGTTCTTTATTCAAGTTCCCTTAGTGGAGGAAACCTTTGTAACCTGCTATAAATCCATGAGCTAACTCTGAAACCATCAATGAATCCTAAAATAAACTTCAAGGAGTCTCTCACATTTGCAACGATCCTCAAAAAGCCTTTTACTTAGTCAGCTTTCTTAACTTCACCTCATAAATCTTAAAATCACTGACATTAACAAAGCATATGCAAAATTAATACTTGCAAAAAGATAGTCAAAGACAACTTAAATTACATTAGCAATGTGAAAAGATGTCAGCCTCCTTAAGCAACTGCATTGTTAAGATTATCTTTTGAACAATGATGGAGCACAAGTGTTCCCTCACAGGAATCTACTGAGAGCAGATAGCCAAAACAACTACAAAGTTTCTATCTCCTCAGCTGGCCAACACAGATAAATCCTGTTTGGATTAAAACACAGCACAGATCTAAAAAGTGCATTAATAACACTGATATTCTGCAGATGATACCATTATGCCGCATTCATATTGGCAAGATAGAGTAAAATCAGGATTATCTGCAAAACACATTCAGAGCTGCTGTTAAGCAAATGGGAAACCCAACAAAGAACAAAGAAGAAATAGAAAACGGAGTGAAACTTTCTTTTTAATGACTGAAAATATCAGGTCAGATTATCCAATGGGAAAAAAAAAGTCTCATTATAAAAATAGGATACTGTCTGGTTTTTAAAATAGGAAAATGACAACTTGGATAGGGATGTTGTGATATTTTACTTTCATTTTCTTGACAGCGCCATAATTTTTGTCATTAATGAATTATATAAATTGATTATCTGTTAAGTTGTATTTCAGAAGGTTGTGATGAGATCAGAGCAGAGTTTGTTTAAAAGCTGTAAGAGTCGGTGTCCATGACTACAGACATCATCATCATCTTTCATGAGCGGTTGTCTCTTCGTCCTTTTACTTCCTTCTCTCTCTCTGTCACATCTATTGCTCCACTTTAATTGTCTCCTGCCAGGACACTCTCATTCTTATTTAACAATTAACTTTGAGGGGGGGTTAGTAGCACAGCAATCAGCAGTTAAAACAATGACATGCAATAAAAACACTGACAAATAAAAAACATGCATTTTGACCCCCGTCACATGTTGGTCTCTCGTTTTTGTCCTCTTCATCCCAACTGGTCAAGCAGATGGCTGCGCTCCTCGAGCCAGGTACTGCCGGAGGTTTTTCCTTTCTGTTAAAAGGGATTTTTTCTTAACTTCCCACAGTTGCCTTGTTCATGTTTAGCTTTGGGGAATTTATCAAAATCAAGGTTCAAAGCAATCAGTTGGTTGTCTTTAACCAAGTTTTATATTATGAATTGACTTGAACTGATGTGTCCTGAAATGACAATGTTGTGAAGTGGCACTATACAGTAAAGTTCAACTGAATTGAATTGAACCAGTAGCCTCATCTGTAGTGATGGTAAAATTGTTGACTGTCATCTTGCATGGCCTTTCAACATGTTCTTTATCCTAAATGTTTGCAAATACTTGGTACAGGCACCAAGTGTTTGGTACAAGCACCTATCAAACAAAGCTCAAAGTAAAGTTAGAAACAGTTTTTGTGTGTCTCTCTGTGTGTGTGTTGTATTGTATTCCGCTAAATGCTGCACTTATTAACACCTTTTCCATTTCGCTCTTCAGCAACTAAAAGCATAAACACCAAAGGGTATTTTCTGAAATCATTCAGTTCTTGACTCTCTGTCAGTTGAATAGTGTCTGTAAGGTTTAATACCACTTAAAAGGAATAAAATAGTCTGCATCATTCCCACACATGTTATTACACCTGCCAGACAAAAAAAAAAATTCTGGGACCTTGGCCCAAGTCCTAACTTCTTAATACCCTGGCATCATTTTCCCTTCCTGCATGTCTGGGTCTTACATTATGTTACAAAACTGCAGGGACTATCTTTAGTACAAACATGGGGGGAAATGGAAAATCTCTATCCAAGGTGTAGCCTGCCCTTCACCCAAAGACTGGTGGTATAGGCTCCTGCTTCCCTGCGTCCCTGAATTGGATGAAGCAAAAATTAATGAACAAATGAGCATTGTACCTTCTGAGAAATAACTTCTTAGTCAAAGCAGACTTTTTTTGTTCGGAAATAGAAACACAACATGATGCAAAAATGAGACTCTCTAGGAAATTGACAAATTAACCAAACAATCCAGTGTTATCCCTTACCAGTGTGTCCTTTCAGACATAATTATGGTGTTACGGAATCAGAAGAGGCATTGCATCAACTTGGTGGTGTTGGCATTTTCATACCACGATATTGGCTTGATACACGGAAGTACACATGAGGCAGACCTGTCCTGTCATCATTACTACCTCCTGTGCTGGCTCAGAGGGATATCAGAGGTGGGATAACTTTGACCCACCTCCCCATTCTACCACTTTCACATTTTTCTTTTTATATCACACCGATCCACAATAAAGGTGCATTAGTTCCCGCTTGAAAAGGCATTTGAAAGGTGCTTATGACTGTAGCGTTTGAGTCACAGGGAAAAAGACTTAAAGTGCTGAGTTCATGAGATCAGAGACATGCACAGTGGAGAAGCGGACATGAGAGATGGGTGAAGTAAAGTGAAAGTGACTGAAATCGCAGTGAAAAAGAAACTGAAACCTGGATAATAATCCTGGTAAATTTATGTGCAAAAATGGCACATTAGTAAAGTGGCTGCAATTTTTTTTTAAACAGAAGCAGTACAAATGTAAAGAGAAATAATTCAACCTAACTTGATCTAGAAGACCAAACTTGCACTCACAGTTTCGATCATCATATTTATACACTGTATTTATTTTGTATGAGACAAGCAAGCATACTTATTAAACCTGAAAGGTACAAGAGAGAAAAGGCCCATCTTGCACATCCACAATGAAGGATACGCTGTGGAGCTGGCATCACGACAACGATAACAGACCTCCTCCACCCCACTCACCAAATACACACAAAAACAAAAACACAAAGCTACACACAAGAACATGGGATCAAAATGCAATTTCCATGCACATTTTGAGCACCCTTGCAAAATAATTTCCATATTTTGTGTGATGACATTTAAGTCTCTGTTTCTCTGCTTAACATTTTGATTTATTTATATGTTTATACCTGCCCCTCCCACCCCTACCACCACCACCACCACCCTCACCTCCCACCCCCTGCACCATTTCCCAGTTTTTTTTCTCATGAGTCGACTTAATGCTGGTTTTGTGCACTGACCAGAATGTGTGGGCATACGGCAGTTTTACCCTCTGTTCTTGACTCTTTATTTATTCATGTGACATCTTGTCCTTTTGCCTCATCCAGCTCAGTGCTTCGCAGGGATACAGATGCTTTAGATAGCAGACACATTTAGGTTGCTCAAGCACTGATCGCATGCCAGCCACTCAGACAACACCATTAATCTCTCTTATCAGTATCTCAGTGGGTGCTCTGGCCTCAGACTGGTATGTTCTGCATTGGGCTACCATTACTCAAAGGATGCTAAATAAACCACATTGCTCCCTCTGATTTACCCTCGGTACTGAGTTACAGCTCTGTGCTGAGGAGACAAACAGGGCCATAGCTCTCCCAGAGGCATTGACCACTTTGTTATTGTTAGTTTCTTCAAAGTGTTCTTGGGCCCTTACACCAACTGCTTGACAATTTTGTAATTGCATTGTGTGATAAAAAGCTAATTAAGTTATGGAAGATGTCTTATCTGTTTTATTTTCCTCAGCGCTATCCAGGGGATGACCTTGATAAGATCACTTGGAAGCTGCTTGCTTCTTTCACTAGTGCTCTGTGTTAATAGGGACATTGATAACTGCAGTGGATGGAGATGAGAAAGGGCTCCTTGATGACAGTCAGCTCAACACAAGATACAGAGATACAGACTCCGATAAAAAGCCAGGGAGTGCCTGAGGGAATCACCCACCAATAAAGTTCTGGCTCTTGTGATCCCATAAACAACTGATAAGGGACTCGAGGCCTAATGAGTTGAATTATTTTACTGACACTTGGAAAATGCAAGCTGACTGTTGTCTTATGAGGCAAGGCAATATGCTCAGGCTTGCAAATTTGTATCATAAGCGACAGAAAATGACTTTGTGGCGCCCCTGGTGTTTTACAACAAGAGGATGTGGTAACACTGGGAGCAAACATTAAGCTGAGACAGTTCTGTGTACACATTGGTTAGTGGTAGCACTTCTGCATGAAAGGCTGAGATGCAAAAAACATCTGAAGCGAACTCTTCCCTAGCGGGGCAATGGCACCTGCTGTCACTCAAAAACCAACATGCACAGCACTCGCGACACTTCACCGTTTCACTCAGACTGCCTCTTTTCATGCTTTATAGGAATTGCACAGAGCTGATATAGTGATTGTGTATAAGGATAGATTAGGACTCTGCCGTCTGTGCAGGAAATACATCTTAGTCTGGAATTTATTACACCTTGTAGTTTGTTTACGGTGCAAAGCATGGTGAGCTGAGCAAGCGCAGCCCCAGACATGAAATATCATTTATTTTAGTTAGGGATGCCCAGCTTGGACATGCAGTGTATGACACAGGATTGGTATTAGCCAGAAGCAGTCAGAAACACACATCGGGGATTCAGCCCTTTATGTTCCTCTGGACCATCATGACACAAATGAAACGCGTGTTACGGACAAACACATTATCCTGCATCAGATACAGTTTTACAAATTAAAACAATGATAATCCACTCTCATAAAGAGCTGGGTATCCTACACATAACATGAATAACAAACAGAACACCTTTCTTTCTTTCTGAAACAAGCATATTTTCAAGGTCTCTGATCCCAAGGGAACACTTCAGAATTAATAATTGTGGAAATTTTCCATACAAGCAGACAATTTGGCTTTATTTATCATTCCTTTGGAGTTGTTAAGAATGTATCTGGGGAGGAATTTGACAGTGCTCTCACCATGCATTACCTAAATGAACTGTTATCCTCGGTGCTCACCCAGACTTTGTTTGGTTTTAAATAATTCAGGACATTCGCTGTTGCAAACTTCAGCTGCATGCACGTCACGTCTCTGCCTGCTGTCTCCCTTCTGTTTCGCAGGCATAATATATTACATCAGCCTATGATGCAGTGCAGACTGTTGCACATGCTGTATGAAATATGTCAGACTTGCATTCACCTGCCCAAGGGTGTGGTTATGGTGATGGTGGGGAAACAGCAAGGTTCCGACGCTTTCCACACCACGTGGGTATTTTCACTGTACAGAAAAGCAGCCGATGATGAAACCAGCAATGCAGAATGGGAAGGAGGTGTAATGAAGGGCGAAAATAGTGCTCTAAATGGAGAGATTAATATGGAGAGGACTATTCTGACAGCAAGAAATAAGTGGAAAAATTACCACAAGCTTGTGCTTAATAAGTGACTACAAAGTCTTTGTCCTCATGCTGCAGGGGGTTTGCATTCTTACAAAGCTTCGATCAGCAGGGCCTGTCTTGAAGACACTCTCTTGCTGAAATTTAACTGTCCAACAGGCTAATTAGTTCTTTGGCATGTGGCCTTTTCCATTACAGAAAGAGAAAATCAGAGCTGCGTTATTGCAGCTACAAGATGACCTGCTGACAGACAGTGTCAGAGACCCTGCTGGAATTGGTGTATTGATCAGACAGGGTAAAACCCCATCACAGAGCAAACTGACTGCATGTGAGCAGTCCTGGAGGGTGGTCAATTAAAAAACACATGTTGTGGAATGAAATGAGACACATTGTGCAAGAAAAAGGAGGAAAGTAAAGCTAAAATTTCACTAATAGCCTCATATTACACAGATGTTTCCTACATGTTCACACAATTATTACAGTAACTAATAAACACAAATGCATACATTATGTAAATTTCATGATTTGAGACATCATTCTTAAGGGAATATATATGTTGGATTTTTTGTTTTTCAGCACAGTTAGAACTGAACAAAAGATGTGCCCTTGAAAGAATGCCCGCAGCAGTTTTGGCATTTGTACTAAAACAGGCTCATCATTGGATGGCTTGATGAAATCTTTCCGTTCAGAATAGATATGAGCATGTGGCACAGAGAAATTGGCAGTGTGGAGAGGCAAAGCGTGGCTCTGTCAGCCTCCACAAAATTGAAATTGTCGCTAAATTTCTGCATGTAGAAGAGGTAATGAACCCTGATCAACACAGATTGTAATTATGGTATTGTTTTGATCAATTAGTCTTCCATTTTAGCTGGTTTCAAAATGATGGATTTTACAATATGATGTTTGGATTGAGCAAAACAAAACATTAGACTTTAACTTTGTTCTGTTCACTACCATTGTCACGAAAGCAGTGGAGATGTGGTGTGGACCCAATTGCAGAGATGAGGGAAGCCGGTATGCAGAACTCAGACAGATTTATTTTCCTCAGAGGAACCCAGGGAACTCAGAACAGACAAACTAAACTAAGGTACAAAATGATCCAGCAAACAATGAGTGAACATGAGTGGTATAAATACACAGGAAAAACCGAACGAGAAACAGGTGAAACAAATGAACTAAATGAACCCAGGTGAACCAAATCAATGAACAGGAAATCTAACCAAGAACCAAGACAGGAAAAACTACAAAATAAAACAGGAAGCCCAAAAACAAAGCACAGAAAAACCCAAATCATGACAACCATATAATACACTGATTTCTTTTTAATTGCATATGATGTCATAAAACGTCAAATATAAACTAAGAAACACGCATCATAGCCTGAAAGGTTGTTGACTTGTTAACCAGTGATTTTTGCACGCCTTGACTGATCAGCTCCATTGTTGTCAGATATTTGAAGAAATTTCAAATGTGTTGCCAGCAGCACACTCATAAAAGGTAAGATAGAGGAATGTCACCGTGTTTCATCATCCTTCTTTTTAATTACACTGTTTAATCTTGTGGGAAGGGAGGACACTAACTGCTGCTTTATTTTTCCAGCGGATTTTGTGTGTGCATTCTTGTTGAACACGATTGCAGCTGCTCAGCAGTCTATGGTTGTTGTTTGATGTCTGATTCTCCTTTTTAATTATGCAGCCCGCATTTTCAACTTGACACAAATGTGGACTACAGCCAGGTCAGCCCATCACACACACACACACACACACACACACACACACACACTGGGTCTGAGAAGTCATATCAGCAGGACAATGAGAGACATCATTCTGCACAACTTGTAACTGCAGACCTCTTAGAAAAGGACATGGTTGGATATTGCTCTCATTAACCTCCATAAAAACAAACAGAAATGTGTATAATTCTGATTACAAAACAAGTGTCTACTGTCTTACTATCCATCGTAGATGAGATGATACCCAGACAACTAGACTGAATGTCTGAGTAGTCAATGTAGGACTTCCTCTTTGTTTAAGAGTTTCAGTTTGATGCAGAATTTGGTGAGGGAAAATGTTTTTTTTAAAACTCTCCCAACTCCACCAGGCTGTATTGATCATAGCGGCATGATGGTTTCTCATGCAGGGCAGCCTTAGGCTCAAAGGTTATGACCGTTATGTCCTCTGCTTTTATCCACAGAGATTTCTCCAAACTACCTGAATCTTTGTACAATGTCATGCTCTGCACACACTGATAATATTTTCATGAAACATGGAAATACTGATGATTTTGTCTCTAATTTTGACAAAGAAAGATGACCCATCTGCAGCCTATTATAAGTGCTGTCAGGTTATAAATGGGGTACAGGTTACCTGATCATAAACAAACATGTTTCGATCACAAACTCATATGGATGAAACAAAAGCATTTTTAAAAAAGACTTTTTTATACAGATGAAAGCTTTTCCAGAAAGGTGTGAATGCTGTTGTGTCAGTGCCAGGCCTGTGAATGGCATTGCAACGCCGCCACAGAAATACACACAAAACCTGAGAAGAAGACACAAAGCATGTCCAGATCAAGCGGCAGCCTCCGGCGGTTAAAAGTGAAGTCTATGCGGAAGTGC